>NC_054381.1:67787008-67909508 GCF_017654675.1 Xenopus laevis
GAGTATGATTTTTGTAAAGGAGCAGTGTGGAAAAGGAATCTACACATAAACGCATTGTCACTGGCAGTCAGGGCCGCCATCAGGGGGTACAAGTGTACCGGACCAGGGCCTGAAGGGGGGCCCCGGCAGTGCTGAACTTTTCAAAAGGGCCGGGCCCCCCTTGACAGCATCGAAGCCGTGCCCTCCGTACTCCTGAACATCCGAAATGCGGAAGTGCCAAACAGCCGAAGTCCCGAAGCGGTGTAAAGACCCGAAGCCACCAAAATAGCCGAAATTGCAGTCCTGAAACGGTGAAAAGACCCAAAGCCACGAAAAGAGGCGGAGTTGAAGTCCTGAAGCCACGAGTTCAATTCCTCTGAATAGAAATGGGCGAATTTGACCCATTTCCTTAAAAATTTGCCACCGGCAAAATGTCGCAGAAGCCCATTAAAGTCTATGGGCATCCAAAAAATGTTGTCACACGGCGAAATTGTTTTGACGCTCTTTTTTCTTTGACGCACCACGCCATACAAGTCTATCGGCATAATTTTTGAGGCAAAACAAGGCGAAAAAATCCGGACATCTCTACCTCTGAACACCAACGTGTGTTTTTTTTGTCTTTTTTTTAATCCCCTGGCCACCAATGTAATGGGGCCCCAATTTTTTTTTTTTTAACTTGTAAGGGGGCCTGGCGCCAATGTTTTTTTTTTTAAACAATATTCTCTTGGGCCCCAATTTTTCTTTTTAACATATAAGGGGGCCCTGGCGCCAATGTTTTTTTTAAAAAATGTTCTTTGCAGCCGCCAATTTTTTTACTTGTAAGGGGGGCCCTGGCACCAATGCTTTTTTTTTTAAAAAAACTTTTATATGGGGCTCTGGTTTTTTTAACTTATAGGGGGGGCCCTGGTCCCCAATAGCTTTTTATAACTTGTGTGTGTGGGGGGGGGGTTACCTTTTTTTGCTCTGATGTCTGTGTGGTCTTAACTGTGATGTGGAGTGGGCAGGATCTGGGATTTTGTTGTACAGGGCCCCGTGATTTCTAATGGCGGCCCTGCTGGCACTTGTTCACTTGCGCTGTAGGGTTCCTCGCTTTGCACTTAATTTACAGCAATAGAAGTAAAGATTCTACTGGAATAGTAGAAAAATTGCTTGTTTCAGCAAGCAACATTATATGGCAAATTTATAAAGCTTTGCATACATTTCTATTCCTCTTGAATTTTTCCCATTGACTTGGGTGACACCATGTCTGTGGTGGTATAAAATAATGAGATAATTTCTATGCTATTAAAAAAAAAAATACGTACCTGTATAAATGGCTTTTGTTATGCATTCTTTCCATGCTTTGGGATACATGGCAATAATTTGTATGTATTATTAATATACCAATTAATTTACACTTGCTACACCATTTTGTGGCAGAAAATATTTTATATACTTAGATAATAAATATGTTAGATGACCCCGTAGTATACAAATCATCACTTGATTTCACATGCATAGATCACCAATATTTACTGCAGTGCCTTTCACTTTATTACACTTTATTGGTTTACAATGTTTAGTTTTACAGTGAATTCATGTCTGGGTTTTATGCAAGATGAATCGAGAATCTGGTATATATGTAGAGTATGTAAAACACAGCATTGCGGAATATTGTTTAAAATAAAGTGCTCATAGCATGAATGTAATTGTCTCTATACACATTTCTGTAGGCAATTTGATGTGTTTACTTATGTACAACAAATACAGCAGATGGTACAGTTATATCTCCCAGTTGTAGCAGCTATTTCTCTCTTCCTTGCTGCCCATGTAATAGTTTGTGTACAGCTCTCTCAGGAATAATATTCACTCACAAATATCCTTTACAGGGTTCTTGAAATCCTTCTTGTCTCATCAAAGGATTTTGCTATAGCGCTGCCGTACATCTTTGTCTTCTGTTTTTTTTAAGCTACACCCTAAGGGTCAGGGCACACAGGCAGATTCAGGGAGATTAGTCACCCAGCGACAAATCTCTCCTCTTCTCCGGGGTGACTAATCTCCCTGAATTGCCTCCCCTGCCTTCCCATCAGCTAAAATGTAAATTGCCGACGGGATGGCACGCAATATGAGGAAACGTTGGGCGACTTCGGAAAACGAATCGAGTGCCATCACGCCGGTAATTTACATTTTAGCCGATGGGGAGGCAGTTCGGGGAGATTAGTCACCCCGAAGAAGAGAAGATTTGTCGCCCGCGACTAATCTGCCTCAATCTGCCTGTGTGCCCTGACCCTTAAAAGAAAGAGAGATTAGTTCCAGCAGATAACATAGGGTTTCCATAACTTACCAAGGTGTTTCATTTCTTCTTTTCTTTAATAAAATGTATTGTGTTACTTATTGATGAAAGTAATATACTTTAAGATAAGGCATGGAAGATAAGAAAACAGATTTTATTTTAAATAATATATACAAACACAGTAGTTTATTTTATCAGTAGTGGGATGAGTTAACTGGACTACTTTATCAAAAAAAGCTTTAGAAAACAGTATGACATTTCCAGCAATGCATTGAATTAACAGTTCTTTCCTGCTTCTCTGTTCCTCTGCAAAAATCACACAAGGCCTCATAATTAGGGTAAACTAACTAAACATAAATTCATGCTTATGGAAAATTAGTTATATTGACTTTTTTCCCTCAGTGTTTAGTTTTTGATCATATATTGCATGGTCCTTCAAATATTACAAAACACGTAACTTGTTTCTAGCCAAGTATTCTGTATAACAGATGCATATTATATATGCAGAATGCTCAGGACCTGCGGTTTTCCAGGTAAGGGATTTTTCCGTAACATGGATCACCATGCTCATCAACTAAAAATAATTTAAACACAATAGGATTAATTGTATCTTAGCTGGGATCAAGTACAAGGAACTGTTTTATTATTACAGAGGAAAAAAGGAAATCGTCGGATCAACGGATCACGCTGTGTGTGCTGTTCTCCTATCCCTAATTTGTTTATGCCAGATTTAGATTTCGATTCAGCTGAACTTTTCACAATGGAGTTGGCCAAATCCCAAAATAGTGGATTTGGTGCATCACTACTACTAACTAACCCCTGATTATGCCTCTCACTTCTAAAAAACAACTAAAATAACAGAACTTAAGCCAACTTGGCACTATCTAATAAAGAAGAGAAACAATCCTCTCTATAAACAGTGAGGCCTAGTCCCAAGCCCCTACAAACAGAACACAGTTTTGTTAGAAAAACTCACAGAAGTATCAGCAGGTTCTCTCACTTGTTTGCAGCTCCTGCTTCCCCAGGCACAGGCAGCCAGACTCCTAAACTGAAGCCCTGTTTATCAGGGATCAGGCCTCTCCTGCACAACTGCATACTAATTAAGCAGCTACCTGGCTGATCAGCTGCAAACTCTGGTTGGTAATTAGAATGGAGGGCCCACCCTACTCTCCCTCTATTCACTCCAGGGACCCATTATTCAGCTTTCTAAAGCCGGTAAACAAAATGTAGCATTTAAATGCTACCATACCATGCCACAAATGTTCCCTGAAGCCAATGCATGTAACTTTTCATCATTGGTGAAATGGACAGGGAGGATTATTAAAGGTAACTATCACAAAAATGTAATATATGCTTCACCATACTGAAATATTTTTTTTCTAAATATAATCAATTAAAAATTCGGAATTGTTTCTGAAATAATCACGTTACTCTTCACTCTCCCCCTCTCAGCATTAGTCTCTCTTCATTTTCTCTTCAAGTCGTAGTTGGGAGCCTGATTTGGAATGACAGTTAAATCCAATATATCTTTTTTTGCGGGGCTCCTTTTGTCTTGAAGATGTATTAGAGCTCATTCTATTAAAATCACCAGACATTATGTCTCTCTACGTGCAGAATTTGTGCAGTTATTTTGTTATATTTTTTTTGTACTGGCATCAGTCATTTGAGTGAGTTCTAATACATCTGGTAAGAAAGGGATCTTCCCCCTAAAACGATATATTGGATGTGTCAATGAAAATCTGACACCAACTCCTGCATGAAGACAGAATGAAGAGAAACAGACGCTGTGAGAGGGATAGTGACGATAAACATGATTATTTCAGAAACGGTACCGGGATTTTATCTGACTTTATTTCTGTATGATGAAGCTTGTATAAAATTTTCATTTTCACAATAGTTCCCCTTTGATAAGGTGTACATGTGATTATGCATTCTGAAAATACTATGCTTTAAATGTGTAATAAAATGGTTCTGTGGTTGTGATGTTACTACTGAAATCTGAAAAGGAGAGTTAAAGTGATTCATGTATGATATGACTGCAAAAACAGATGTGTCTATTAAAATTTCGGGGGGAAAAAACTCTATTCTGTCAAGCAATGAATTGCTAATTGCCTTGGTGTCATGCCACACTCTGGGATGCTTGGCACCTGGTATTAAATCATATATTTCTAAAAATATTCTTTTCCATCACACCATGCTCTGTAAAAAGGCACATTGACTATTCACCATAGGCAGGAGGAAATGAAATGTCATATTCTTCTTTAAAGGTCAATCTCTGCAAAAGAAAGTGTGATGGCTAAACAAGAAAAGCAATGGCACCATGCTCACTCATTCTGTGGGTCTCTGTGGGTGTTGAGACTGTATGTGTGCCTCTAACAGTTCCCAATCACTATTCCTTATATCTGTGTCGGGGGTGGTAAAGGTTTTGCCAACTTATATTTCATATTTTGCCCTGGGTAGGTTTTGGTAAGCAAGAGTTGGACCTGATTTACAGTGGGAGAGGACAATTAAATTTTTCATGGATTATATCCATGGCCGTTCAGTAACTGGCCAAAGGGTGTCAGGGTTCTCTATTTTATAAAAGGGGAAGCCACCACGTTCTATCTCTTTTGGTTACCACTTGCTGGAGTAGGTGGTAATGCTCCATCTTCATCTCTGTCACTAAGATGCTGAAATATTGAATAGAGCGTGTTTGCTTAATATGCCTCCCTCTGCTTAAACTGTTTTCAATTACATCACCATTGCATGTTTCTGTTACCACCTTAATACATATATACTTACATTCAGTGGGGGTTATTTATAAAGTTTGCACAGTGCATATTTATTTGCAAATGGTTGTATTGCCCATGTCTTTTCCCGAACGCTAATATATTGCACTGCTGTGTCCATATTTCAGGTTTTTGCAAATTCGTATTGAGAATAAATTTTGCACATGAGACTGGTGTTTGTGTTAGTGTGCCCGCTGTACCTGGTTGTTGTGCGCGAAAATAGCATTGACAGTAACTTAAATTCGCAATTCGCAAAACTGTTTTGCGAATATTTTCTCCACCAACAAAGTTGTGGCGTAATTCAAACGCAGAGTGTGCACATAATATTCACAATTAGCATTTTTGCTATATTTAAAAAGCTCTTGTAGACATTTGCAGTTTGAAAAAAAAAATCGCAATTCTGCACACTCTTATTCAGCTTTATAAATGTAACAATGTGCAGGGCAAATATATAAACTGTGCGAACCAATCTGCCATGCCTAACGTTTATAAATGAGCCCCAGTGCGTCTATACAAATCACTTTTGAATTGTATCTTATTTATATGGATTGGTTACTGCACCAAACAAAATGTTGGTACTAATGTTACAGTATTTAAAAGTATCTACCTCATTTCATACTTTTTTCTAAAGTAAGGCACCTACTGTCCTGTTATTAATAGGGATGTAGCGAACGGCGGAAAAAATGTTCGCGAACATATTCGCGAACTTGCGTCAAAAATGCGAACGGTTCGCGAACGTCGCGAACCCCATAGACTTCAATGGGAAGGCGAATTTTAAAAGCTAGAAAAGACATTTCTGGCCAGAAAAATGATTTTAAAGTTGTTTAAAGGGTGCAACGACCTGGACAGTGGCATGCCAGAGGGGGATCAAGGGCAAAAATGTATCTGAAAAATACATTGTTGACACAGCGCTGCGTTTTGTGCTGTAAAGGGCAGAAATCACACTACGTCACTCAGGTGATGTTTCTGGACACGGAATGTGAAAAAGCTCACACAGCTAGGTGGCACTTGAAACAATGCCTGCAAGGGCAACGTATACAGTAGTGGATACGGAATATATTATTGCTGCTGTAAAAACATCACTCAGGTGATGTTTACGGACATGGAATTATTATTGTTATTTAGACAGAATGTGAAAAAGCTCACACAGCTAGGTGGCACTTGCATACCTCCCAACTGTCCCTCTTTTGACCACTCAACCCCTGTCCCTCTTTTGTACTGGAAAGTCCCTCTTTTCTCTGCACTGAACAGCCAGAAAAAAAACAGTTTCTAACTTAATTAGCTTTTGGCAGAGAGCTCAGAACAGCTAACAGGTGCAAATAAGATACTTTGTAACAATTTTGACTCTGGTTGGTGCTGGTGGTGGTGAACTACTAGGAGGAGCAGCACACCAGTCCCTCTTTTCTCTGAACTGAACAGCCAGAAAAAAAACAGTTTCTAACTTAATTAGCTTTTGGCAGAGAGCTCAGAACAGCTAACAGGTGCAAATAAGATACTTTGTAACAATTTTGACTCTGGTTGGTGCTGGTGGTGGTGAACTACTAGGAGGAGCAGCACACCAGTCCCTCTTTTCTCTGAACTGAACAGCCAGAAAAAAAACAGTTTCTAACTTAATTAGCTTTTGGCAGAGAGCTCAGAACAGCTAACAGGTGCAAATAAGATACTTTGTAACAATTTTGACTCTGGTTGGTGCTGGTAGTGGTGAACTACTAGGAGGAGCAGCACACCAGTCCCACTCCCCAACACAGCTAGACTAATAGCACTGGGCTCTTACAGTAGCAAAGTAAAAAAAACAAAAAAGAAAATAAAAGCAGTCCTTACAAGGACTATTGGGTTACAGGCAGCAGTCAGCAGATGAGAGATCAGAAGCAGTGCCCACAGCAGCTACATACAGAGCACTGCAGTAGAAGGTAGATTACTAGCCAGCAAAGCTACCTAACCTAAAATGTCCCTCAAATCCCTGCAGAGTTCTGTCCCTACAATACAGAGCAGTATCATGTAGATTACTAGCCAGCAAAGTTACTATCAACTGTCCCTCAAATCACTCAACAGCTCTCTCCCTACACTTGCTCTTCCAAGCACACACAGGCAGAATGAAAAAACGCTGCAGGGCTTCAGTTTATGTATGGAAGGGGAGTGGTTCAGGGGGTGTGGGGGTGGTCCAGGAGGGAGAGCTTCCTGATTGGCTGCCATGTATCTGCTGGTCTGGGGTGAGAGGTCAAAAATAAGCGCCAGCTAAGGTGAACCCAAATTGGCGAACGTCGCGCGACGTTTGCGAACATTCGGCGGACGCGAACAGTCGATGTTCGCGCGAATTAGTTCGTGGGTGAACAGTCCGCGACATCCGCGACATAGTTATTAACAAATGGAAAATGTGTAGCAATACATAGCTATAGGCTCTGAAATTAGTTAACATTTTTCTTTGTTTTGAAACTTTCTGCTGTCTTTGGGAATTTATGAATTAATGTAAATCCACATATAAAAGTATGCATTGTGAATGCCAATGTAGTCAAAAACAAGTTTCTAGTATAGGTTTAAGATTTCCATTGATGTTAACATTATTTCCTATCTGTCTGTCCCTCACTGCTCACTGCACTACTATTACTAAGTAAATATTACGTTGCAGGAGTCAGCTAGGACTCATTTTTCATGCCAGAACATAACCTGTGAGATAACCTGTGAGATAGCATTTGTTGCAATTATATATATATATATATATATATGACCAGACAAGCACAGAATAGAATCAAATTTAAAATAGTAATTAATACATGATTATTTATATAATTATGCTTAGAATAAAGTTGCTTAGAACTACATTTATGAGTAATTGGATTTTTGGTTATGCATCCTGTTTAAAGCAGAATAAAAGCCAAATGGGGGGGTGCCAAATGTTAGGTCACCCCCCCCATACTCCGTACCAGTGCTTCTGAAATTACCCTCTGTCTTGTGCAACCACCTGGCATCCAAATGTTCTAGCTACACAGGGAGCAAATCACTATAGGCACATACAAATTTATAAATAATATCTAAATAAATTTAATCACAGCCCAGTTATTTGGCAAAAGTAGGCCTAACGCTTTTCTTGACTGTTGGGAAATATTGTATACTAGTGGGATTGTGTTTAAGTGTGTAGAACAAATTCGCTGTGAGTTTCCAAATTTCGCCGCCGGTGAATAAATTCGCAAATTTCCTGCGAAAATTCACCTGTGGCAAAAAAAATGTTGGACGCGCATCCGAAAAGTCACTAGCATCAAAATTGCTGTGCATCAACACACTTTGGACGCACATTGACTTTAACACCAGCGTCAAAATTGACACAATCTACTTTTCGGGCAGGCATGAATTTCGATTTACACATATTTTGAAACGGTAGAAATTCGCCCATCGCTGCCCTCTTCCTTTATGTTACAATGCTACACCCTTCAATGATGTGTAGACAGATTATCCCAAATGTTTAGACCAGGGGGTTTCTGCATCCTTTCCATTATGTGTAAAAACATATTAAGTAAATGTAGATTTTAGATACTGCTTTTTGCTGTATCTGTTGGAGTTGGGGGATCAGCTTTTATAAAAACTGTTCCTTTTTTCCCCTAGAGGTGGGAAAAGGATGGGTCCTAGGGCATGATCACCACATGCAAGCTCATAAAATTTAAGCACAACTATTGACTAATGTTCTCATAAGATGAAACAAAAATGTGTTGCTTTAGTTTTATTGGATTTTAGAGATTTCCTTGCTTTTCTGCATCATTCTTGTTTACTTATTTTTGCCTGGGAATATTTTGTGCACAATATGTTCATTTTGGGTCTTGCCAAAAAGATTTGTAATCCTTTGAATATTAGGTTTTCTTTACCATTTAACCTTACATAACTTGCTGTGAGAACATTTTACAAATAAATGCATTTTAAAATTAAATGTGCAGATATAAGGACCATTATATAATATAAGTTGTATGACTGTATAATTCTACACAATACATTACAAAAATGAGGATGGGACAATGAGTTTTTCCAGTAACATTCACAAATTAAACCTCTCTAAAACTGAAATGGTTCTCTTTCCTCCAACTAACACCAGCAACATCCCGGAAGTATCCATCATAGTTAACAATTCTACTATCACCCCCTCTCCCCAGGCCCGGTGCCTTGGGGTTATCCTAGATTCTGCCCTGTCATTCACTCCTCATATCCAGTCACTTATTAAATCATGTCACTTCCACCTAAGGAACATATCCAAAATACGATCATTTATAAACCAAGATGCTGCCAAAATTCTTATTCACTCTCTCATCATATCGCGTCTAGACTACTGTAACTCTCTTTTAATTTGCCTTCCCCTCCAGAGACTGTCACCTCTCCAGTCCATAATGAACACTGCTGCGAGGCTCATACTCCTCAGCAACCGCTCCTCCTCTGACACCCCATTCTGTCAATCCCTGCACTGGCTTCCGTTACCTTTCAGAATCAAATTCAAATTAATGACACTGACTTTCAAAGCACTTCATAACTCTGCCCCACCCTACATCTCTGAACTCATCTCTATATACCCAACCGCTTACTACACTCCTCTACTGACCTACTACTCAACTCTTCTCTCATTACCTCCTCACATGCTCGCATTCAAGACTTTGCAAGGGCTGTACCCCTCCTCTGGAGCTCTCTCCCACGGTCTGTCCGACTTTCTCCCAACCTTTATGCTTTCAAGAAATATCTGAAAACGCACTTCTTTCGAGAAGCCTACCCTCACTCTGCTTAAAGGGATACTGTCATGGGAAAACATGTTTTTTTCAAAACGCATCAGTTAATAGTGCTACTCCAGCAGAATTCTGCACTGAAATCCATTTCTCAAAAGAGCAAACAGATTTTTTTATATTCAATTTTGAAATCTGACATGGGGCTAGACATTTTGTCAATTTCCCAGCTGTCCCTGGTCATGTGACTTGTGCCTGCACTTTAGGAGAGAAATGCTTTCTGGCAGGCTGCTGTTTTTCCTTCTCAATGTAACTGAATGTGTCTCAGTGAGACATGGGTTTTTACTATTGAGCGTTGTTCTTAGATCTACCAGGCAGCTGTTATCTTGTGTTAGGGAGCTGCTATCTGGTAACCTTCCCATTGTTCTTTTGTTTGGCTGCTGGGGGGAAAAGGGAGGGGGTGATATTAATCCAACTTGCAGTACAGCATTAAAGAGTGATTGAAGTTTATCAGAGCACAAGTCACATGACTTGGGGCAGCTGGGAAATTGACAATATGTCTAGCCCCATGTCAGATTTCAAAATTGAATATAAAAAAATCTGTTTGCTCTTTTGAGAAATGGATTTTAGTGCAGAATTCTGCTGGAGCAGCACTATTAACTGATTCATTTTGAAAAATGTTTTTTCCCCATAACAGAATCCCTTTAAATACCAAACGCAACACCACATACAATACCACATTTCTCACCCACTTAATTCGATCTTGCCCACTCCCACACCTTGTGTATAACTCCCTTCCCTTTAGAGTGTATGCCTATGCATAGGGCCTTCCTCACCTTTTTGTACCTGTATTGATTGTGATTTATGTAACTCCATATGTTCTATTTATATAATTCATGTGATTTAGTTGTATAATCACATTTACTTTACAGTGCTACGCAATATGTTGGCGCTATATAAATACATGTTAATAATAATAATTAATAATAAAATAAAAAAACTCCATACTATATTGCTTATCTGTGCAGAACCACCTATGATTTGGTAATTGTTTTGGACCAGACACGTGGTTGTTTTTTTCCCTTAAATGTTTGTATTATATGCATTCTGCCCAAAATATTTTCCAGAACCATGGGCAAAGAATGTAAAATATTTCCATTCTTAATGTTTTGCCAAACTATTTTAATATATGCATTGCTATTAGGTTTAAAAAAAAAAAAAATATATTTGTTGTAAGTGATGGGGCTTTACAGAAACTATCTGTGTTTGATTCCAGTTGCATTAACCTCATTGTTTTGGAAAATTTGGGGACGTTTAATGATGCCTTTGTGAACTCTGTACCTTTTATTTGCTTTTGTAAGACACAACATAGTTGTTAGTATGAGAAAACACATTTAGTCATGCTGAAAAAGTATTAGTGTATACAGTGCTATTTGGAGCATAAAATATATCCCTTGATAATAACTGTGTTTTTGTAAGGATTGCAGAGTGGGGGGAAATTCTGTGTTCTCTGTCTGTTTTATTTGTATTTTTTTTATAAGATGTATTTTATTCCTAAGCCAGTCCCCCAAACCATTTAACAATTAAAGGGGATCTGTACCTGTGCATAAAAAAAGATAATGTAATTCAAAATTACTTTTCAATATACACCAATTTATACATATAAACACATTTTCAATATTTGTGAATGTAATTACTGTCTAGTAATGGCAAACATCTTGCCTGTAAAATGTTTTTTTTTTTTTTAGATTAATTGAAATCTGGGGGGGGAGAATAAAGGTGGTCTTTTTATTTGTGAAGTGAGAAGATTCTGGGAAAATTCTGGTAATTAGTTCCTCTGCTTTCCAGAGAATCTGTGCACCACCACAATATGTAAAGAAGAGGGACTTCAATTTCCAGATTCCATAACTTAATAATGGAAAGAGGTTGCGTTGAATGACTCTCTGTATTGGGGGGGGGGATGATGTTGGGAATTGTTTCTGTGAGTCAGAAAGTTTCTTCAAAAAGTATGAATAAATGTCATTTCTATGCTGCAATCCAGCTGGTTAACAGTTCTTCTCTTTCTGCATCATTTGAAATCCTGGCAGGGAAGGAGGGACTAAACACTGATGTTACACATCGTAACAATTTCTCCACAGCTTACAGACAGCATGCAGGAACTACATAACCCACAATGCATTGCACTATGATGTTCCGTTCCTTATTGAAATTGCGTGTGCAGGGAATTGTGGGTTTTGGAGGATGCAGGCTGAGGACAGATGGCTGTTGATAAAAGTAACAGTAGTCAGCCAGCTCAGCAAAGTAGTCAGAAAGATCAGCAGGGGGCTAGACTTAGGGAACCATTAAAAATCATGAAAAGTCTGCATATTTTTTATTGATCTATATAGCAAAGTTGCTTGAAATTATGTTTCCTTTTCAAAAAGCTTAAGTTTTGTTTTTCTGGAGTTTTCCTTTAAGGAAAACACATTAGAAATGCTTATTTGTACCTTTCACCTTGCTAAGAATTTCTCTTCAACAGTTGAATCTTTTGCAAACAGTAGGCAGCTAATTATTCATCCAGCACAGCCACCTAAAGTGTATAAAATTCTCCCAATATAAATTATGAGCTGCAGAGAAAAGATTGATAAAGTGTCTAAATCTGCCCTTGAAGAAATGTTCTATTCTTGTGAAGCAGGCAAGCTAAATGACTTCAGTAGATTAGAGCTCACTGCTCAGAAATGATTATTTTACAGTTGGTCTGCTACTGGGCAAAGCAAGATGCGCTTTTATACATGATTCATTGATCTCCTTCATTTAAATGTTTTATCATAATCAAACTCTCTTTATTAAATTGGTTTGGATATGTAGGGAACTGGCCAATTTGTTTAGATTTCTTGGCAAACTACTTATTTGATGTTTTTGGTTTCAGTATTCTATAATATGTTTCTTGCTGTTATATTACTTATGGGCCTGTTTGACATAAGGCAAACTCTAGTAGGTTTATTCTCACTGGTAAAATGTTGCAGGTACTTAAATAGAAATCTTAAATGCACATTATAGTACAGATGCAAGCATCCACAAAGCA
This sequence comes from Xenopus laevis, assembly GCF_017654675.1. Classification (NCBI taxonomy): domain Eukaryota; kingdom Metazoa; phylum Chordata; class Amphibia; order Anura; family Pipidae; genus Xenopus; species Xenopus laevis. Next base: position 67,799,783 of record NC_054381.1, read on the forward strand.
ATACCTGCTCTGATTTATAGTGTCCACTGAGAAGAAAGTAGTTGCCTTTTTGTCGATATATATATAAGTAGTATAATCAAGGACTAATTAGCTGCTGTATTTACGTGTTGGGTTATTTATTTCCCTGAGCTGCTACACATTGGAAAACAATGGGAAATTAACATGATATGAAATTGCACAATGTATATGAACTTACTTTCCTTTTTGTATAGCACTTTTTTTTTTTTTTTTTTATAACTTGTTTTTATTGTAAACGGTAAAGTATAATCACATTAAATATTTATACATGGATCCATGAAGTGGAGAATATAGTAATTGTGATTCTGAATATAAAGCTGTTCAATAACATTTCAATAACATTTTAAACATTCAGCTCAGTTACGGTTTATAGCATTGGGGGGTTAGGACCTGTGGGGATTAGTTCAGATAGGAGGTCAGTAGTCTGTTAGTTTGATGACTTCTGGGAGGCGCGGTATCAGATCTTAATGGTTCTTGTCGTAGTGATGCTAGATATTGGGATGATTCCACGATCAAAGGGTGATCCCTGAGAACTTCCATATCATACCATGACGTATGTCTAAAGGTGTAGATCGTGAGGCATTTGAGTTGTTGTGGGAGGTGTGGCTATGTAGGTAGACCAGGTATTGAAAAATTTTGATGTGTTGTGTTCTTTCCTGGTTATGGTTTCCAGCCAATCCATATGGAAGATATGGTGTAGTTTTTGTTTCACCAATGTCATTGACGGGGGGTCAGTGTGTAGCCACTGTTGCAGTATTGTTTTTCTGGCAGCTGCCGCCAATCTGCCCATGAGGTGTTTTTCAGTTTTCGTGATTTGTGTAAATGAAGTAAGTGTACTAAATAGAGCCCATTCTATGTGTATTTGGAGGGGTTTCCCTATCAGCTGTGCACCATACGAAACGACTTCTTCCCAAAAAGATTGCATTAAGGGACAAGACCACATGGTATGTATCAGATTCGCTTCAGGAGCGTGGCATTTTAAACATACATCTGAAGAGAGGTTACCCATCCTAAATCTTCTGAGTGGAGTAAGATATGAGTTGTGGAGAATTTGCAATGACATTTCCTGATACCAGCTTGCCGGAAGTAATGTCATAATTTTAGCATGTTGTTTCAAGATGTCTGATTCTGTGGCATTAGGTATCTCCTCAATCCATTTGAAATTAGGTTTGCCTTCATTATCAATGTCTAGAAGTGGTTTAATGGTTTGGTAGATGTGCGAAGTTGTGAGTTTCTTATTTTTGTTTTTCCATAGTTGGTTTAAAAAGTTATTCTTGTCATTATTTGTTAGGAGTTTGATTGTAGTGTTCGCGAAATGAAGGATCTGCAGACTTAGGTATAAGTGGGTGTGTATAAATGGAAATTTTTCTACCAACTTATTTAGAGAGAGTACGGAGTAGTTATTGTCCAGTATATCATGTATGTTCCGCAAGCCGCTTATACTCCAGTCATATAGTATGGGATTCCGCATACCTGGTGGGAAGTTTTTATTATCTATCCACGATAAGTAAGGAGAGGTATATCGTGAAAGATTCTGGGTTTTCCTGACTGAATGCCATGCATTATACGTGTCCAAGAATAATGGATTATTTCTAATATGTGTTGGAATATTCTGTAAAGGTGTATGCAACAGATAGTTGAGAGAGTGGTTGTCAGTTCGATATTTGTCTAAAGAGAGTGTAGTGTATAGATCTCTATTTAGAATCCAGTCTCCTGCATATCGAAGAAGGGCTGCTTCGTTGTAAGCCTTAAAATTAGGGAAATTGAGTCCACCTAGGTTTTTAGGTTGTTGTAGTTTAAAAAGGCTAATTCGTGGTCGTTTTTTATTCCATATGAAAGTTCTCAATATTTGATTCAATCGTTTTAAAACGGTTGGTTTTTGTATAGCACTTTTATCTTTATTCTAACCTCAGACATGGCTCATTTACTGGTACTAATACATTATATTATGCATATATGTTGAGTAATATTCATATCATCACTTCTCTAAAGTATAAACTGCAATATTAAATATTATCTTCAATTTTCTTGCAAATATTATCTTCAATTTGTTTATATCATATAAATTATATATAAAGCAAAACTAACAGTAAGATGATGTAGCTTATTGCATGTGAAAAAAAAATATTTATATACATGTGTATATATAATATGCCAAAAGGTTATATACAGGTATGGCATTCCCTATAAGGAAACCAATGAAAGCTCCAAGTTGCTGAAAGGCCATATAGTCCATCCCATCCATGGTGGTCACACAACAATCCTATGGGGTATATTTAATGTTTGAATAGTTTTTACTAAAAAGTTTAAAAACAAATCACTTATATGGAAAACCCCTAGGTCCCTAACATTCAGGATAATAGACCCCATACCAGGTATATATGTGTGTGTGCACAAGTAAATTAGAATGTACAGAAACAATATTTTAGGCTCACAATAGATTAGTACATGATATGGTTGTGCATTATTGCATTATTTTCAAATCGGAAAACTGCTGCAGGAATATTGGCATAGATTTAATTTGTTAAATGAACTGTGCCGTATAAAATATTGGTGCCCAGATGCAGTACTTATTGATATATGCTTAAATGGCACATTAGGAGTTGCCCATTTAATGGTTATTGTCCATCACTGCTAGATATAAATTCTTTGCAACAGAGAAAAGGCAGAATTAAACCAGAAGTTAGAGTAGAAATGGAAAAGTTGATATCACCTAATGCATCAATTCATGGAAGGAATTTTCGAAATATAATTTAGCAGTCATTTTCCTGCCGCTCTCCGTTAGTTTTTGTCTTTGTGCTCCACAAAAAAATTGCACTTTCTCTAAACCAGATAATTAGATGCATCAAGTTTGTCAGCTGAATGACACCTAGCACCTAGTTGTAAGCTTTATCATGGTTGTCATCAATACTGTGCTGATGTTCTTTTTTGTTTGTTTATCAGATAAGTTTTGGTACTGCAGATTGTCACCTAATCACAAGGTATTGCACTATGGAGATTTGGAGGAGAGTCCACAGGGAGAGGTGCCACATGACTCTTTGCAAGACAAATGTAAGTCACTCTCAACTCTGAAGGTTTGTTCTTCCCTTCATTCACTGGACGCATACGGTTCTAAATGCTGTGTGGGAAAACTTACAAAGTAACAGAACCCTGTTTGTGGTACTCAGATGTTAAACACAAATGGAATGAGCAGAAAACAATGATCTGAAATATTAAGAGAGCAAGAAGAGCTGTACATTTCCTGTAATAACAATATAATCAAGAGAACTGAACCAAGTAACAAGGCTGTTTTAGAGTATTTGATATTTTATGAATCGATAGATAATGGAATTATGTAAAAAAAAAAAAAAAAACCTTGTGTGCCATTGAACAAGGACCTTTCAACAAAGAAAAGTATTCCAGATTTGCCATTATTAATTATACAACAGCTCCAGCCACCTATGCCTACTCATTGTACTACATAGATTTTGTTTGCACATCAGTCAATACCGAGTTAAAACCTTGGGGACAGAGACCAGTAAATGGACTCAAATTAAAGACTGCTTCTTATTAGTTAATAAGAATGCTTGATTCTAATTGGTTCTTTAATATAGCTGATAGAATGCCCTGTAATTTTTTAAAAGCATTAACAAATAAAAATTGCTGAAAGATGCACTAAAAAATACGAAAACCTCGGGAAATTACTAGTAAAAAACAAATCAGAAAACCTCTACTTCTATAGGACCTTAACTGCTTTTACTTGGCTAATTTTTGTATTAAGAGTTTTTCAGGTTTTTTACACTTAAATAAAAAAACTTTCGTGAAATTTGCGAAAATAATGAATTAGAATTTTAATAAATAGGCTCCTTAGAGTTAATTTTAGGGATGCACCAAATACACTATTTTGGAAATAGAGTGAATACCATACAATTCTTATTTGAATATGTAAATTAGGAATAGGAGGAGCTAAATAGAACCTCAGGTGATTTTAAGGATTCAGATTCGGTTCGTCGATGCACTTGGATTCGGCCAAATCATGAACCGAATACTGGATACAGTGCATCTCTAGTTCATTTTGTTGATGTACTGGTTTCTGTGATATGTTTTTGCAATAAGCATCTGTTTTGTCATTTAGATGTAGTGATTTAGGGTTACATATTAATTGTGTTGCTTGGCATACACTAGTTATTTACAGGATTATACATTTAGTTGAACTTTTGCATAATTCATTCTGTCACTATGTTTGCACTTTCACTGGTCCTTTTATGTGTTTTTTTTTAGAAACATACAGTTTTTCACAAGCTCTGTTTTTTCTGATATTTAGTGCCTGTTGCAGATATTAAAGCAATAGTGACTGGAAAAGACTGTCCCCACGTGAAGGAGAAAGGAGCTCTGAAACAAAATAAGGTAAGCATTTTCAAATGTGTATTTCTGGTACACCATCCCCTTTTATTCCCAAGATAAAAATTTTTTCCCCTTGTGAGGCAAATTGACAGCAGCTTCAGGTGAGATTTTTATCTTTTTATGTGGATCAACTAGCAGTTTGTAGGAATTCTTTAAGCAGCATATTGGACTGCCATCTTACTTACCAATTGTCCCACTCCTGACTTAGACTGGCGCATATGTAATAGAGTAAAGTATTGGATTTTACTCTATTGTGCATGTGTCAATGAAAGTCTTTGCTAGGACCACCTGGGAAAGGTGAGTAAGAGTGTAGCACGGCACTGCTATTTTTGTCTGTGAGCAGGTGAATTTTCTTCTTAAAATGGGCATCAGCCCTGGGATTAAATTCACTGCAGTTGTGCCATATATACTGATTTAATGTCGCCTTTATCATTTCAGGAGGTTCTCGAGTTGGCGTTCTCTATTATGTATGATTCCAACTGCCAGCTGAATTTTATTGCTCCAGACAAACATGAGGTAAACACCATACATTTTGGTAGTTTAGAGTTGTCTAACTGGAGGCTTGCAGGCTGAGGCCATTTATATGGCCTTCCATTTAAAACGCTCATGAGCTTCATATACTTCCTTGATGACATTATACTCCTAATATTACTCACTTTGTTATACAATAGACCCCCCATTTTATATTTTGCAGAGGACCAGAAAAAAATTATCACAAATTTGGAAAAATTTAAAAATCACGGACATTTCTTTTGCATTATATATTGGGGCATTATAAAATGAGGGAAAACTTAAAAGCAGGGGGTGTAAAATTGAGGTTGCACTGTATGATAAATAATTAGATATTACATTAAAATGTGTGTGTATTCTCAGAGAAGTGCCCAACCATGCACCCATCACTGGTAGTGAAAGTCTAGTACAGGAGCTTCTCTGCCTGTTGGTGGAGAATGTAAGGTATTGTACTTCTTTAGTACTTGCTTTTTAATCTGTACTTAGCATTATGGTCCTCGTGAGGCAAGAGCCTCTTCTGCCTACCCCTAGTTCTGGCCCTGCCCCACAGTGCTGCTACACAAGGTAGCATTGTATTCTTTGTTGCAACCACAGAGACATACAGTATAATGAAACTGTCAGCACAAAAACAAATCACCTAAATAGTAAAGACTAACTATAAGGTACTATATTTTCCTTATATTCATTGCTATTTAATGAAAATTGATATGCATGTTCTTTATCCCTGCACTAGCAATAAACAGTGTATGTTATCAATAGGATTTGGATTTATTTTAAGCAAAGATTAATATATTCAATTGTTTCAGACACCTAAACTTTCCATTCATTTATTTCATGTATTAATGGAGGTTTCTGTCCCTCAACAGTATTGTATCTGGACTGATGGATTGAATGCGTTACTTGGAAAGGACATGATCAGTGATCTTACACGAAATGACTTGGACACCCTGCTAAGCATGGAACTCAAGCTCCGTCTTCTAGACCTGGAAAATATACAAATTCCTGATGCCCCACCCCCAATTCCAAAGGAACCCAGTAATTATGACTTTGTTTACGACTGTAATTGAGACCATTCCACAACAATCCTGATCTTGACTGGAAATAGAAGAATTTGTGTATATATATGCCACATTCCTTCCTAGAACGTCTTCTCCTAAAGAGTGAGATGACTTTGGTCAAGGCAGGATGGACACATTCCATAGGAATTCCTGGAGTTTTCATATGATTTTTTTGCAAGGACATTGTTATGTTCAATCGAAGATGGTGCTTTGGAACCATGAGGAAAATACTTTACACTTAATGCTGCTGCTGCATTTTGTTCTCTCCAGGCTACAAGAGCAGCAAAATAAGGCTACTGATAATACGATAAACTGCTTTAATGCTTTGCACTGTACCTTTCATTGCCTGTACACTTTCTCTCTCTCTCTCAATCTCTCTTTCACACACCTAAAAAATCAGAACCCGCGTTAGAAAACTCAGACTTTGTTACAAAAATGCTGTTTCCAGTTTCCTTTTTTTATTAAGAAATACATGAATTAACAATATCAGGAGATAATGATCCTGCTGAATATATACATATCACGCGCAAAGGCTAATAAAACGTAAAGAAAATGCTGTTTATATATAAAATGGACTTGGGACTTACTAGCATTCACCTGTGGAGCCATGTTAGTTAGTCTAAGAGGTCAAATTAAAGCAGTGCTTAAATATGTTTAGACATTTTGCTTCCAAGTAAAAGTAAGTAGTCCAAACCTCCAGTATTAAGTCTTTTGACGTTAAAAAAGACAAGTTTACTGCCTTTGTCTGTTAAACACTCTATTCTGCATTTATGATCAATTTTTAATTACACTATATGCAAAGGAAAAATGGTCATTGGAAAGACTAAATGAACCATACATCTCCCATCATAATATGGAAAATGGTGGTTTCTATATGACAGGTCCTAGGATGGTTTACTTTAGAAAAATAGGAGCGAGAAATTATCACTTTTTAAAAGAGAACTAAACCCTAGAAATGAATGTTGCTAAAATGCCATATTTTATATCCGAACTTGCACCAGCCTAAAGTTTCAGCTTCTCAATAGCAGCAATGACCCAGGACTTCAGACTTGGCACAGGGGTAAGTTTCGATCTTGGAAAGTGTCTGTGACACTCACATGCTCAGTGGGCTCTGAGCAGCTGTTCAGAAGCTAAGCTTAGGGGTCGTTGCAAATTATCAAACAGAAAATGAGGTTGGCCTGTAATATAAGCTGATGCTACAGGACTGATTATTAAATTCTGATGCTAGCTGCACTGATTTCTGTGCTGCCATGTAGTAATTATCTGTATTAATTACTAATCAGCCTTATATTGTGACATTGATATTCTTTGTATACTGTATATTGTCAGTCGGTCCCTAAGCTCATTAAGTGACAGCAGTACAGAGCATGTTCAGTGAATCAGCAGAAAAGAAGATGGGGAGCTACTGGGACATCTTCAGAGAGACACAGATCTTCCCTGCTAAAGTGCTGTGGTTGCCTTGGGCTGGTACAGAAGCCCAAAAAAGTACAACATTTCTAGCTACTTCTTTAGTTAGGCTTTAGTTCTCCTTTAACGTGTGACAGACACGCAACACAAATGGGATATTAGCCCATCATACAAATGGTTTCCTAAAGCACCAATCTGCGCAAGTCGGTCTGGACCCGAATCTGTTTCCTTCTTACGACCACCAGTAGCAGCAGTACTGCCAACACAGGATTGCGCTTTATATTTTGTGTCAGAATTGCCACCTTTGCTTTGATTTGTAATGGGGGGCACTCAAAACAAACGTCAAACACCTGGGTTATAATTCATCAGAAATAATGGCTATGGGTTATAAAACAACCTTATTCTGTCACTAAGCAATATACTACTGCATGGAAAACACAACCAGGCTTCCTTGTTTTTATAGCAACATTGAAATTCAATATTTTACATGATGTTGATATTTATTTAATATATTCAGAAAAGAACAGATCATATGTCATCCGATGATATGGAAAGGGTGTACATATTTATATCAGTTCACAATAAACAATATGTGCTTTTCTTCATGTATGTTGTCAGGAATCTAATTTGTGCACTGTAGAAATGGTTGTAAGGCAATGCCTATCTCAATATACCTTAAAGAGATCCAAAGTTTCCCAAAAATCCACATCAATGTGCTCTTCTGAGCTTTTTGCAATTTACTGTATTTTTTTTTTCATTCTTATTTTTAGCAGTTTGATCATGTTAATATCTGGCTGATGGTTCAGCACCTCTGTCTCATATCTGCTCTGTCAGTGGCTGTAGCGTTAGCTAAATATGAATGGCTGTAAATATCCTGGTATAACAGCAGCAGGAACAAGCACTAACTTTGTTTAGAGTACGTGTATCCAGTGGCGTAACTATAGGCCCTCCAAAAAACATTTCCAGGCCCACATCCCCTGTGACAAAATTGTGGGTCACCTACGGCACACTAAAAATTACAAATCACATGTGATGCACAAAACATTGTGGGTGATCTGCAATATATCATGCGTTGTGAGTCACCCGCGGGCCCCCCGGCATCAGGCACGTAAGTTTCCTCTATAGTTATGCCACTGGGCACCTGTCACCCCAAAATTGTTCCCCCCACCAGAAGTGCAATAAAATGGCTGTGCAATAATATATTGTTTTCCCTTTCGTGAGGGAAACAATTTTGGGATGACAGCCAGGTTCCCTTTAAATACAATTCAGCAGGAAAATGTTACTGTGTAGATGTTCAATCAAAAGGGATGGAGTTGCAAGATAAACATTTTTTCTATATTCAATTTATTACCCACTATTGCTTCTTTATATGTTAAATACAGATTCAGGAAAAAAAATCATAAATAAATGTATATTCCACAAAGCCTAGAACAGGATCCGATACCTGTGGTCTTTTGGAGGTCTTTGATACTGAATTGCTGGAGGGTGGGACAAATATATACTTTGTTAAAATTGAATGAAAAGCCAATTGAATTGATCACAATTCCTTCAAGGATTCCCAATTTGAACATTGATAAATCTGCTACATTATTGTTGTCAGGACAACACCGGGCATTTGAAGCTGCGCTCCCATGAGTTCCGGATTTATGCAGGGGAACGCAGGAGTAGACGCTGTCATCACACAGACGCATGTAAGTGCCGAACGCAGGTAAAATGCAACATGCTGCGTACATGCGTCTGTGTGAGTACAGTCGCATTGAAAATAATTTAGTGCGTCTACTGCACTCCCCTGCAGCTGAACGCATAAAACCGGAACACAAGGGAGCGCCTGTGAGTAAGGGCCCTTAGAAAGATTGTAAAATTAAATTTGAAATCACTCCAAAGTCCTGTCTTCTTTTTAAGATATGTATAAAACCACACACCTGACAAAAAATAATGTATCAGATTTATCAATGATCAAATCGGGAATCCTTGAACACATTCAATATCTCCATGTCTTTTTCTATATTATGTACTATTCCAGTGCACAATTAAAAATGAGATCATGAGATTTAAAATATAAGAAAAAAGTTAAATTAAAAACAATAAAATCCCTGAAAATTTAATAAAATCACTCAAATAGCAGCTTTTAAAGCCAACATATTCTGCAAGTGCAAGCATACATTGATTCTATATGGCTGGCAATGTGTGCCTTTGGCTACCAGAACTAGAGTCCTGCGCGGGTCCATTTTTTGGGACCCGTACCCGCAACCTGCAACCCGCATTCTTACCCGCTTGGAACCGCTAACCGATCCTACCAGCAAGTACCTTATCAGCAACCCGGACCTGTTGACCATCAAGAATCAGGAAGTGCTGTCATTGTAAACTGGAAGTGAAGTCATCGGAAGTAGGCGTGATCAGAAAAAAAGGAGTAAATATGGCTATTGAGAAGACCCGCAGCCCGACCCGCAAACCCGTTGACCCGCATCTTTAGCCGCACCCAGAACTTCTCCCCTCAACCCGCAAGGTACGCAGGTTTTTGCAGGTAACCCGTTGCAGGACTCTAACCAGAACATAAAATCTTTGTGCTTTGCAGACAAAGAGGTAAATTGGAGATACAAAAAAAAAGTACCTTTTTACATCTGATCTACAGCTTTCCTGCACATATCTAGACTCACTGTTGCATAGGCACCACTGTGGTTTGATTCCTAAGCAAATCTGTAACCTTAAGATATATTTATTTATATATAGGTTCCCTTTCCCAACCCTCCACACATCCACTTACATTTTCATATCCACCATTTACACACACATATAGGAATACAGTGTTACATGAACAATAGTGTGGTAACCCCCCATACCACGTTTTGTGCAAAATACTTATATGCTTTTGTGCGTGTACTACTATACCCACAGCAATACTCCATTTGGGCAAAATGTATATCTATATATTTATATATCCACAGCAATTCACATTATGTATATTTTTGTACAATATTATGTATTATACCCCATCCTTATTTCATTCATTAAGGAAAAGTGCATTGTGCTTATTTATACATTTTTTACCTTATGCCTTAAACTGACACTTGCAATAACACCTTGCTGCACAGGCTGCTTGTAAAGTATTTTACTAGCTGAGCTGCTTCCCTCATTCCAGTCTAGCATAGAGACATATTGCTCATCAGACTTCTTATATGAGGGGGATGTCTTAAGTTGAACTGAAGAAGCTGCTCAGATGAGTATGGAAACGTCTTCAATGATTACTCAGCAAGTCCAGTTGTTTTAGAATTACTAATATTAGATCAGTGATCCCCAACCAGTAGCTTATGAGCAACATGTTGCTCTCCAACCCCTTGGATGTTGCTCCCAGTGGCCTCAAAGCAGGTGCTTATTTTTAAACTCCAAGCTTGGAGACAAGTTTTAGTTGTATAAAAAACCAGGTGTACTGCCAAACAGAGCCTCAATGTAGGTTGACAATCCACATAGGGGCTACCAAATGGCCAATCACAGCCCTTATTTTGGCACCCCAAGAACATTTTCATGCTAGTGTTGCTCCCCAACTCCTTTTACTTCTGAATGTTGCTCACGGGTTCAAAAGGTTGGGGATCCCTGTATTAGATGTACTGTACCATGAACTGGATGAATGAAAATCTTCATAGTCATGGGGTTGGTAGTTGGTCCATTTGAACCAAGGTAAGTAATAAAGACATGTAGACCATAAGTGAGGTGGTTAAGTCAGCAGCTTGTTTATTTGAGCAACTCTACATGACTCTTGAGTAGATTCCCAATGAAGCATTGATAATTGAAAACTTAAATGATCCCCTTTTTAATGGTCTGCCTCTGTTAAGGTGGCCATAGATGTGCAGATTTACCTGCAATATCGGACGAATGATCATTCGGTGCCATCTCCCGATCTGCCACTAACCATTCAGATCAGTAGTAAAAGTAGTAAAGTAGTAAAAGAACAGATCAGATGATGTTCTGCCCCTACAGCTATCGTACAAAAGTTATGTCCGACAAAAGCTGGTGACAGTCTCCCACTGAAAATCGTCAGATCGGCAATACATACAGAGATATTGTTTCTAACCTGTCTGATCAACTGAATGGCCGATCGCGATGACACGTAAAATGTCCGGACACTTCACACACGGTCCGAAAATCGTTTGAATCGAGGATTCGTACGATTATATCTGCACGTCTATGGCCAGCTTTAACCTCAGCAGGCTGTCTTATCATATGTTTAAACACAAGATCTGCCATAACCAGGCCAGAAATTAACTCCTTACTATTTCCACTTAAATTTCCTCTATGCAAGCTGTGACAACCAATGTAATAAGATGGGGTTTTTTTTTTTTAATGAATCTTAATACTGGATGGGTAAACGAAGCGCGCCCATTCTCCACAGGCTCGGAGAGGAAATCGGGTAAGCCCGCACTGCTGAGGAAATTTAACCCCTCAGTTTCTTTGCTGCAGCTGAACTACCAATGATAAACCTCCTGGCAGCACTGAAGCAGACTTGCAGCACAGTAGCCTACCTGCCTGTGCTCTCTACTTAACCCCGCTCACACCAACCCCATGGGATTGCAGGGGAGTATTAACTCCCTGCTCTCTACTGAGAAGCTGCTCCAGTCCATCCATAGCCTTTTATAGATACTTATCTGCCTGCAAATATATATATTTACATATATATACAGTTATGTATATATGAAAAATTATCCAGAATGCTTGTTTTTCCAGATAAGGAATCTTTCTGTAATTTGGATCGCCATACTTTGTAGTTCATAAGTGTACTAAAAAAATCAATTAAACAATTATTAAACAATTAATAAACTCAATAGGATTGGTTTGCCACCAATAAGGATTATTTATCTAAATTATTAGGGTCAAATACAGGGTACTGTTCTATTATTACAGATATCCATGAAATCAAAATATGAATTGATTTGATTGATTAGAATGGAGTCTTTGGGAGATGACCATCCCATAATTCAGAGCTTTCTGGATAATGGATCCCATGGCTGTGTGTGTGTATATAGATGATAGAAATGTATAGAGAAAGATCTATAGAGGTATCCATGTAAAGCTTTATATGCAAAACCTAAAACACTGTGATATCACTGCCCAAAGAATTACGCCTACTGGCCCAATTTCTGAACATATTCTTCCAAAATTGGGGGCAGCAGAAACAGTCCTTATCCATAATGCAAAGAGCAAATAACTTTTTAAATGCTCTCTTTTACACAACTCTTTTTACACTGCTTTTGTCATGAAATATCTAACATGGCTTTATCAAATAAGTTTTGTTAACGTTAAATATCCACTTTGCTATTTAATAGGAACAATAGAGGCAATTTTAGAGACGCTGAAAATTATACATCTGTTCAAAGGTTGTGAATTCAGTCTTCTGCAGCAAACTTATTATAAAAAGTGTTTCCATGTGGCCTGTCAGTTTCTGTTAGGCAAGAACAAAGTAAAAACTTTGCCATTGTTTCCTAATAAAGGTGATAAATTAGTAAGAAAGCAAATCTTTTGTAGGCTTCTGATAAAAATGAGTTACAGTATGGGAAATACTAATAAGAAGCAGCATTTGATATATATATACAGGTATGGGACCTGTTATCCAGAATGCCCGGGACCTGGGGTTTTCCACAAAAGGGTCTTTCCATACCTTATGTCTATTAAAAAATCTTTTACACATTAATTAAACCTAATAGGATAGTTTTGCCTCTAATAAGGATTAGACTCCATTTAAATTGAATAATTCACATTTTTTTTTAATTATTTCCTTTTTCTCTGTAATAGGATAACAATACCTTATACTTAACACTAACTAAGATAATATTTAATCCTTATTGGAGGCAGAACAATCCTATTGGGTTTATTTAATATTTAAATGCTTTTTAATCAATTTAAAGTATTATGATTCAAATAACACAAAAACCCTCATCCATACCTGAATCTTAGTTTGGATCAAGTACAAGGTACTGTCTTCTTATTACAGGGAAAAAAGTAGTCATTTTTTATAAATGGGAATTTGATTAAAATTGAGTTGGCCCTCCTTTAATTCAGAGCTTTCTGGATAACGGGTTTCCGGATATTTAAATATATCAGAAAGGTACTTTTTTAAGTATTCACAGTTCTATTTTGCTTATGGTCTATACTAAGGGGGTTATTTATCAAAGGTCGAATTATGTTCCTTGATTCAGTGAGTTCAGTGACTCAAAACACAAATGAATCGAGTTTTTAGTGCAAAAAAAAACTTGAATTGCTGGAATTGATCTAGTTTTCGGTAAATCCCTCTGAAAAAATCTCAAACATCATGATGGCTATTAACATCTTAAAATGGTTTAAGGGACCTCTGCCATTAACTCCTACGTGACTTCAACAGCTTTCAGATGGTGTATTTTCAGATTCAACCTATTTCCAGAGTCGAGGTATAATAACTCGAAAATGTGAATTTTCACCAAAAAAATAAACTCGAATAAACATTTCTAAATATAACACAATTTGAAATTCTTTACTGTTTCTGAAATAATCAAGTAACTTGACTATCCCTCTCTCAGCAGTCTGTCTCACTTCATTCTCTCTTTATGCAGGAGCTGGAGTCAGATTTTGATAGTTAGGTGAACTGATCGAAGTGAGTTTCTTTAAAGACAATGTATTAGAACTAACAGTTCCGGTATAACTGCATCCGACACCAAAATGTGCATGAGACAACGGTTGCCGAGAGGGGGATAACAAAGAGTATTATTTAGTACAGAATCAGAACAGGATTTTTAATGGATTACATCTAGGAATTAACTTATTTACATGTGATAAAGCTAATGTTATTTTTTTTATTTTTGTGAATTGTACCTAGGGTTGCCACCTATTGCAATTTTCTTGCCTATTAAATAACATTGGCATAATTTTTACCGGCCAGGCTGGTAAAATACCGGCCAGGTGGCAACCATAATTGTACCTCTTTAATAAATAAGTAAAAAAGAAATAAGAAATATTTCATTGGAGCTATCTATTATGTGCACCTTTACCTGGCCTGCAATATATACATAAGGGGTATAAAGCAAGTGCATTGTGTATAAACATTTCCATTGTTTTGTGACTATAATGCAGTGTTCTATAACTCCAGAACAATATTGGATGACTGCAATGTAGCATGTGTTACAATTTGTGCATGATTTACCAGACTTAAATTAGCCCTCGCATTGGTAAATTGTGCAAAGTTTGTTTGTGTTTTGCTTGTATCTCTTTGATTGAGGATCACAATATTTCCAGCATGGTGATGGTTCTGTCAGTAACACCTATTCAAGGCGGTTGTTAATTCTAGGCTCCTATATGCTCTGTACTTTTGGGTCAGGTATCGATTATTATGAAGGCTTCAGTATTTTCATATGCAATCAATTCTATATTTTTATCAGAAAGCCATATCTCTGCAATGTCCCTGATAACAAATATTCGTGTTTATGCTATTCCTACCACCAAATGGAGAGCAGGTAGCTACTTAGGTCATTTACATTATAGATTAAAACAGCTAATACAGTATATTTGCATTTCGCTTTTAGCACAACCATCTGTCAAGCAGAAAATTCCACATCCAAATAATGCCAGTCGGGCGAACTAGGCAACCCAGCCGGCTGCCAAACCAGCCCCCCTCCCCCGTGTGTGTGTGTGCTGTGACGAGTGTCAGTGGCAAGTGCCAGTAGAGGCAAGAGAGCCCAGACTAGGGGTAGACAGAAGAGGTCATCGTCCCCCATTATTTATTTTGAAAATATTTTATTTGATTTTCATGATAAACAAATAATAACAGTATGACAGCAAATTTTATGCAGATGAAAGACAAGTAATAATCGATACAATGGCATAAAATTATTAAAAACTAAATACCATTTAATGAGACTGACAACAACTAACTAAAATTAACTAAGCCAGTGGATGTAAACATATTGAAAGAAATAAAGAAAAATGTCCATTCATTGACTGGAATGTCTGAAAGCACATCTTATAAATTGAGAAACCGTCCTATTTGATCACCTATATTAGAATAACAAGCTTCAAAAAAGGGAGACCAAATCAGTTTAAAAGAGTCAATGGAATTATTTCCTTTGGTTTTGGTTAATAAGGCTTCTTGCCAACTAAGCTGGTTCATAAAAGAAATAACGTCTGTTAACGAAGGGGGTTCTTTTAGTAACCAAGAATTAGATAAAGCTTTCTTGGAAACTGCTAGAAAAAAAACTGTCAATAATTTATTTTCAGGGAAATAAAATTTGTGTTGGGAGCTGAAGGAAACACTACATTGTCTAGATGCAAAAAAGCAAAGCACGGAGATTAATTTAATTTAATCCTTATCTTCAATTGATAATTCAAAAACCCAAAAATTTCCCTCCAATATATATATCAATCTTTGGGCAAGACCATAAATAATGAAAAAGTGACATATTAGTCTCATCACATTTAGGACAGTATGAAATAGGGCCATTAGAGGAAGTTTTTGAAAATAATTTTCCATAGCCTAGATGGATAATCTTAAAATGTTGTATCCTCCAATTTTCTGCTAAAATGAATTTATTGTAATCCCTAATAGATTTTACCAAGTCTGAGGGAGTTATTTGACAATGTAAAAACTCAGACCATTTAGTGGATGGTTTCAATAACGGGTCGTCCCCCATTATTGCGTCCTAGCCAGGTGCCTCTTCTGACAACCCCTAGTTCCAGCCCTGTTACTGAGGAATGTTTTGTTCCCATTTTACTGTATTTTATTCAAACATCCTGTACCCTAGTCTTTAAAAGTGGAGTGAGTAATGTAGGGACAGCTCTGTAGTACCCGGAACAGAGTGAAATCTCTGAATTCTGGTATACTGGGGACAGGCACCTGTGGTTTAAAGAACACCAATTAAAAATGTCTCCGATTTTGATTAAACTTGAACGTTTGCTTATTTAATAAATAAAATCATTTTCAGTGGATTGTAAAATTTAACAAACTGTTTTACGACTTTCTTGCGCTTAATACATTTCATACATACACATTTTTAAAAGCATGATTTGAATTGAGAAGTTTTAGTACCAAAACAAATTAGCTGCAAAAACTTTAACTCAAACATTAATAAATTGCACTCTTAGGGGGTTATTTATCAAAGGTCGAATTTTAGAGTTTATGTGAGTTTTTTTTACTGTAATAAACTCAGATTTACTCATATATCGCATTGGCAGCTTATTTATGAAAAAAATTTTAACGAATGTTAAACTCTAATCAAATTTAAATGCAATTCTAAATGAGTTTTCCTTCTGAAAAAAACTAATGTCAGGAAGGCTATTAACATCTTTAAATGGGTCAATGGAGTTCTGCCATTGACGTCTACATGAACTCGGCAGGTTTTAGGTGGCGACCTATCAAATTCAAGTTATTTCCAGGGTAGGGGATGATAAATCTTGGATTAGGATTCGAGTAAGATTTTGGAATTTTTTTGGCAGTTTTCAAATTCAGCATAAAAGCAGATAAAGTAACCAGACTATTGTTTTGACCATACACTATCTAGCTATTTTGTATAATAGAAATCACAATAACAAAAAAGTGTCATTCTGCCTTGACATTACTGCCCCCTGGAAATCCAGCAGAGGAATGTGACAGTTTGTAGAAAACATTCTGCTGCAAAACACCTTAAGGGAGGTCACAGCATTTATAAAAAAAAATGTGTCACAATCTGTCACATCAATGCTTAACCTAGCCAAATACCATAGAAAGTTCATTGGACTGTGCACGCATTTCTTTGCCTAATGCACTGAAAGAAGAAATATATATATATATATATATATTATATATATATATATATAATATTATTAATAGTGATGTGCTTATTGTATATTAAACCTTATAAAAATCCTTTATTACTCCGAAACCTGCCTTCCCCTATTCTCATGTCTCCTGCTCACTGTCCTGCCCAGAGAGTCCTCTTTGCAGGGAGATTGTCCGTATACTGGTAATCTGATTATCTGCATCACAAGGATCAAACATGGAGTAGCTTCTATTTCCATGTCTGCCCTGTTTAAGTGATGGAGTAACAAAAAAAAAAGTATGTTCTGCACAAACTGTATTTATCCAACAAATGATCCCCACTCACTAGATTTTTCTTTAACTGATACAATTAAAGAGAGACCAATGTTTTATTGGATACATTAATATTTATCAAGACAAATAAAGCAAACATACACAATTGTAGTTTGCATCTAGTGGACCCAATGCATCCCAACCTTCTCTGACATAAAAAGTAAGTGCAACCCTTAAGAGTGGTGACACACGCTGCTACTTGGGGAGATTAGTCGCCCAGTGACAAATCACCTCTTCTTCAGGCAATTAATCTCCCTGAAATGCCTTCCTGTCGGCTAGAATGTAAATTGCTGGCCGGATGACACTCGGATCGCTTCTGCTCTCCAAAGTCGCCCGAAGTTTCCTCTTGAGGCAACTTTGGAAAACGAAGCATTTGAGTGCCATCCCGGCTGGCGATTTACATTGTAGCCAGTAGGAAGGCATTTAAGGGAGATTAGTCGCCGAAGAAAAGGAGATTTGTCACTGGGCAACTAATCTCCCCAAGTAGCAGCGTGTACCACCACTCTTAAGGAACAATTCAGTATGAAAATAAAAATGGATGTTTCTAATATAGTTAGTTAGCCAAAAATGTAATGTATAAAGGCTGGAATGACTGGATATGTAACAGAACAGAACAGATCCCAACTTCCTGCTTTTCAGCTCTCTAACTCTGAGTTAGTCAATGACTTGAAGGAGTACCACATGTAGGGTTGCCACCTGGCCGGTATTTTACAGGCCTGGCCGGTAAAAATGATGGTTGAACCCAATGTTATTAATAGGGAAAAAGGATAAAAATATAGGAAGGCCGGTATTTTTTTCTGGAAAAGGTGGCAACCCTAACCACATGGGACATAACTGTTCAGTGAGTTTGCAATTGATCCTCAGCATTCAGCTCAGATTCAATAGCAAACAGGTATGACCCATGTGGCCCCCTCAAGTCACTGATTGGTTACTGCCTGGTAACCAATCAGTGGAAACCAAGAGAGCTGCAAAGCAGGAGGTTGTGTTCTGGCTATGATGTTAGACATCCAGTCACTCCAGCCTTTATATATTACATATTTGGCTAATTAACTATAAACATTTTTTATTTTGCACAGCCTATCTATTTACCCAGTTTTCATATTTTTACTGAACAATTTACATCAAAACATTAAAACTGTGTAAGTATGTAAGTAATGCCTGGCGAATTTTTGCTCTGGCAAATGGACGTAACTAAGCAAATTCACTAAGATGAACGTTACCTCTTGCGCCAGACTTGCCTTCGCCATCTCAGACCAGGCATAGTGCTATAGAGTAGATAGGAGTTCCTAAAAAAAAGTCCCAAAAACGCTGTCAACTTTTCAGTTTTTCAGGGTGATAGGCTGCAAAAGATCGTGATTTTTTTAGGGTACCAGGCTTCCCCCCTACATTTTCTAACATATGGATCATAAACTATACACTAGGCACATGTGTAGGGCAATATAACAACTCCTATTTTATTTTATTATATTTTATTACCTGGGCTTGTGTGGTGTAATGTATTTGCTGCAACATATACGTCCAATGAAATTTAACTTCCCGCCATATGCCCTGGAAGCAACTTCGCATTTTAGTAAATTAGCGCTGTCCTGGTGAATTTTCGCCTGGAGAAGTGTGCCGATGTGAGTGAAGCCATCGCTGGCAAATATCTGGAGGTTAGTGAATTTGCCCCTATAGGAGATGGCCTTCCTGTAATTCAGAGCATCCTGGATATGGGTATCTGGATGACGGATCCTGTACCTGTAATATTAAATATGTATGAAAAAAAACTATTTGTATTTACTCCAACTTCACATTATTTATATTGTGGCTTTATCATACGTGTGCTACTGATTATTAACAAGTACAGTATGTGATAGAATAGATATATAAGTATATAGGGGAAACAAATTTGCATAGGGCATGAAGTAAAGGTAGGTAAAAGCACAAGAAGTGCTTGACTGCTTAAAAAAATGGTTTTGCTGTGGATCTGGCAGGGACAGACGGAATATGACTAAAGAAGGTATATGTAAGCATTAAAAGGTAACATGACAATGTCAATATCTGTACTAATTTCACTTAGAAATGTGATACTCACATATAGACAGAATTAATACCGAAACAATAGGAATATACATATACTTATTAAACAAATAAAGCAATTTCTCAAAGGTTTGGGCTGGCCCATAAGGTAAACTCCATCACCTCCTTGTAGAGCATGTGTTACACAATTGCTCTTGCTGAATGTATGGAGGAAGGGTATTCTACATTGATATCACACACATTAGTGATGTGTGGGTTGACCATTTGGCCAAACATTGCGGTTAAGGATGGGTGTGGGTTGAGTTTTTCTTGATCCACACATGACTAGCTCACATGTACAGATTTCTCAATACCTTGATTGATATCTTAAAACAACAATTAACTGTTTTTTTGCTACGACATGTAGATACACTGTCACTTCACAGTACTTATATTTACTTATATTTACAATATTTACTTCCAGTATTAGTATTAGGCACAGGTAGGACATTAGTAAGAGCCAGCTGTAGTACTCACTAACAACTGTCTAGTCCCCAAAATATAAGGCTCTGCTGCTCTTTCAGGAATCTATACCTAAGCCTGAGTCTTTTATGTGGCACCCAGAGTGCTAAATCTTTCTGCTCTTCTCTTTAGAGTCTTTGGCTGCTCTGCTAACTACACTAAACCTGACTCTCACTCTTAGAATGAGCTATAACTATTCACTCATACTGAGGCCTCCTCCCTCAGGCACAGGAGGAATTGCAGGTGCATGGAATGAACGGAAGGAAAACAAATAGGCTAAACACACATATTACAGATTATATGGAATTAGACAAAACAACATTGATTTCATTAGTTGTTTTATATCTGTTGCTCCTATAGGTTGCTTTTCATCTTCCTCTTGTAAAAATGTTTTTCTAGCTGTATAAAATTAATTGCACCCTTTATAAACACATATTTATCCACAGTAATATAATAATTTACTGCTTTAATATAGACATAATCTAATGTAGCGTTTCATCTCTCGTTCCATTTTAGGACCGGACAGCACAGAACTATTAATTTAAAAATTTTCTTTTTATAGAAGAAGCTTAAATGAGACTTGCATGATATATGGATGTACATTAATAAAATCTATGTGAAACTGCAAGGGTGATTATTATCTATCTATGGATCTATTTATCATTTGTGACTCATTGTTCATCCATTCATTTATTGAGAGCTGGCACACATAGATCAATTCTGTAAACATGATTGGTCTTGAGTTTTAAGACTGTGATGTTTTTTGAGCCAGTCTCAGGGTCACAACATACAGGTAAGGTGAAAAGCAGTGTGCACAGTTGTAACAAAATGGCTGTTTTGTTTTTTTTAACCTGTATTCTGCATTGTAAATAACCTTTATTAAAGAGGTGGTTCACTTTTTTTTTAACATCATAACCTTTATTTGTCAATAAAATTCAATACATGTACTTCAACTGTTACATTTTCTTACAAGCTCTATACATGTTTGTATGTTACATATCATAATGAACAATAAACATTTATTGTACATGACGTTTGCATATTGGCATATTCATAACTCAGTAACTTATAATAACACAAAATTAAAAGAACCCAAGTCAAAGTGACCTTTGTAGGTGTTATGTAAAAAACAAATGTGTGAGTGCTGGTAATTACACTTTAATATGTATATACTATTGGTAAAGTAATTACGATCATTACCCATGTTTAGCAGGTTGGCCATGAGTCCCAAACCTGTTCAAATTTCTCAGGAGCCTTCCTATTTTTGTATAAAGGTAGGACATACAGTTTATATACTTCTGCATTTGTTCCAGCCATGATTGGTGAGTTGGGGGGTCCACATTTTTCCACCTTTGTGTTACACATTTACGTGCCTGAAAAAGACTATTACGTATAGTAGTCAAGTGGTGTTTATTGAACTGAGATTCATCACATGCTCCTAATATAGCCAGCTCTGGAGTAGGAGTTATTCCCGGAGATTCCGCTATTGTAGCAAACACTTCTTCCCAGTACCCTTGTATTTTTGAACAATCCCATAGCATATGCTTGAGTGTTCCCAAGTCTGAACCACATCTAGTACAGGTAGGGGGTATCTGGGGATTTATTCTGTGTAGGCGTACTGGGGTGAAATATGCTCTATGAAGGATAAATCTCTGGATCATCCTATGGTTAGCATTAGGAGAAACAAATCCAGGTGCCTCCAAGATGTCCAGTCATTCCTCATCAGTGAGTGAGGGAATGTCAGCCTGCCATACCCTAAATAGGCTTGAATTGGCCTTATCATATTTACTAGATATCAGTACCTTATAAACATTTGGAACTAAATGTTGATTATCCTGAAGTTCCAATATTCTACAGAATGGTGGTTTCCCTATTTCCCAAATGCCTGCTGGATCTGATCAAATGTTTTAAGGCTGTTGTCCTGTATCAAGTGGTGTACCACCGTTATTCCCTTACTCTGCCATGCACGACCTGCCTCCACATGAGTAAATTCCTGGAGTTGCTGGTTTTCCCAGATAGGTGTTTCTGGGTGATTAGACACAAATACTGTAGCTTGTGACCGTGCCCATATTGTCCTGGCTAGCTGTATTAAAGGGTATATTTTAGTTTGTGTCCTACCTATTGGGGATCTCAATACCTCCTGTAGTAGTGGGTTCTCTTGGTTATATAGTGTCATCAGCACTGCGGAGGAAGGACATTGTGTATCAATGGAAGTCCAAAGTTTTATAGGAGCCAACTGGGTTGCCAGGTAATGCAGCTCAAAATCTGGTAGAGCTGCACCTTCACTATCTGTGGCTTTCTTAAGGGTGTCTAGCTTTAGTCTTTTCCTCCCAACCCCCCACACAAACGGACTTATCAGTCTGTCCAGTTTTTGGAAGAATACTTTAGGAATCACTATTGGTGCCTACGTAAGTCTATATAAAATCTTTGGGAGTATAGTCATTTTAATTAGGTTAATACATCCTTGTGGGCTAAGTGGTAGACCAGACCATTGTTTAAATTTGGTTTCCACCATCTCCAATAAAGTTAATACATTACCTAGGTATTTGAACTCTGAAGCCTCCACCAATGAGTGCTGATTGGGGATTACGTCTCCCTCATGTTTGTCATGTGGATTTCGACAGGTTTACTCTCAGACCCGAGTGTTCCCCAAATGCCTGGAGATGGGATGCCAGTTTATCTAAAGAGGTTTTACAATTGGCCAGGTAAATCAGTGAATCATCAGCGTATAACTGTACTTTCTCCTGAATGGGTCCCACCTTCCAGGCTATTATCTCTAGGTCTTTTCAGATAATTGCATCAAGTGGTTCGTTCAATCACAATTGAAAATAGAAACGGGGACTGGGGGCATCCCTGCCTCATTCCTCGTGCCAGAGTGAGGCATGGGGAGGCCATCCAGTTTACTACTACTGATGCCACTGGGTTGGAGTATTTTAACTGAGTGAGTGCCAGGAAATGGGGGCCAAATCCCATCTTATTCATCACCTGTCAAAGAAAAGGCCACTTCACTGTATCAAAAGCCTTGGCAATGTCCAGCATCACCAAGGCCTTTTTTTAAAGAGGTGGTTCACCTTTAAGTTAACTTTAGTATGTTATAGAATGGGTAATTCTAAGCAACTTTTCAGCTGGCCTTCATTTTTTCTTTTACATAGTACATCTCTCAATAACTTAAGCACCAGTGGTTCTTAAAGAACAGTTTCTGTTGCTATAACATATGACTAGATATTTGAAGATAGTACAAAACAATACTGGTAAATAGCTCACAAGAATTTTCTCTTGATGCCATTAATTAGGCAGTGTGTGGAAAGTAGTCCTTTGGAAGCAAACATGTCCAACCCTGAGCTGGAGGCAACCATTAAATGGATTTCCTGATTGACATTTTTTCATTATTATTTCACATCCCTACATTATAACCATACTTCTATCATACATTAACATCACCTTACAATTAACATGGCTGTAGGATTTAGACATGGATATTGTGAAACAGTTTGCAGTTGATATTCCTTTTTTGGGGGGGCTGATTATTTGCCTTTCATTTGTGGCTTTTTCAAGTCACTGTCCCAAATGTTTAAGCCAAAGCTACGTTGCTTGACCAAGTGGTGCCCCAGAAACCAGAAAATAGTTTAGTATGGAACTACATAACAAAAAATACATAACCTGAGAATTGTCCCAGATTATCATTGCCTACATTATACTAGCTTGTTCATTCAAGGTGACTTTCTCCTTTAGAATGAACATCAATCATAACAAGCAGGTAAGGCAGCTTGGTAGGTGTATGAGATGGACAATTATTATGGATCTGACAGAAATTCTCCTACAGGAACAAGGAAACATTTGCATCAAGCCAGCTTGTGCATGTTCTAGAGTATTCAGACTTGAGGACTGATTAACATCTAATTGAAAGATCTTGAAGTTTCTAGATTTATGTAACAAATTAAAAACAAAAGCTTTACTGTGAGACATGTTCTCATTAAATCATTATTACACATCAGTTTTCCTACAGACTTTAGTGGGATCAGTTTTAGATTTATCTTACAAAAGTATATTATGTATTATGTACAAAAGTATAGCTTTACCTTACTGCCATCTGAGAGGTGGAAAACTTGTTTTTTGCGCTTTGTACACTGCCCAGGTGCTAAGTGACCCCCTAGAAGCTTATGAGGTCTTATAAATCTTACCCTTAACTAAATATAACCCCCTGTCTTTTTAACTATATATATATATATATATTTTTTTTTTTTTTAATCAAGTAGGTCTTTAAATGCTGTTTATTTAATATTAATATTTATATATTTATTCTAAATAGTCCATTTAGATTATGGAGTTCACCATGCTGCAGATGAAAGGAATTTATAATAAAGCTAAATCCTGACACTTGTTTCAATGCATTAATCATACTGCCGCATTAAAAAATTACTTTTTAAGTGTGAACAGAATTTCCATGTTCGCAAAGTCTTTTAATTTTTCTCACTGTAGGTATCAGGGTTCTTTCAGTATTATTTTAACAGAGATCAGCTGGATAGTGAGGCATTCTTTGCTTGCCAACCAGATTGTTTCACTGTGCTATTGGCCTGGCTCTAATTTAATTAAGAAGCCTGAAGCATTTTGGACCAGATTCAATTTGATGAGAAAAATCATGGTTTATCTCAAGAAATCTCCACTGAGTTTTATTTGTAAATTTGCATTTGAAGAAGGTGTTTTCTTTGAACATACAAATTAGTTACTCTGAATCATTACCCTGCTGTAGCCCCCATGCTGTAGCCCCCATGTAAAGCCACTTCATTCCCTGTTCATTCATGGTTTATCTCAAGAAATCTCCACTGAGTTTTATTTGTAAATTTGCATTTGAAGAAGGTGTTTTCTTTGAACATACAAATTAGTTACTCTGAATCATTACCCTGCTGTAGCCCCCATGTAAAGCCACTTCATTCCCTGTTTATGAGTCTCAGGAAAAAGGATCCCTAATGCATCAATGTCAATGAAACCACCTAGTCTCAAAGCTGTCCATTTTTATAATCCACCTCCCTTAACAAACAACCACACTGTTTCATCAGACCAGGTCTAAAAATTAAATGTTTAATATTAACAGTAGTGGTTAAAATCTAAGAACGACAGTTTCTTGTCCTCATAACCATTATTACTTTGCAGACCTGACTCCTTGAAACTCCATCCTATCAGATAAATTTCCTTTCTACCCAACTCTGCCAAAATGCAGGAGGATGCAACCTCGGGTAATGATAGAGGGGCCAGAGACCAGTCCTACACTACAATTTAATATTAAATAGGAACATCTGCTTCACTTTAATCCAAAGTCTCTAAACATCTTCTTTTAAAAAAATCAAAAGCAAAATTAAGTCATCTTCATTGTTCCCCAACAATATTAAAGAAGAAGCAAGCAATGCATTTCTTTCATTTGATTAAAACAAGGGGTCTCCATTGCTAAAAGTCACTAATATTCACTGATTATTTAAGTATATCTTTTTTGTATGGTATATACATTATATACATTTTCATGGTGGGACTGCTGCTTTGTGTTTTTTATGGGATAGAGATGTTTTAACTAATTGCAATGATGCTTACATGTATATGTTTTAGATTTTGTATTCATATCATTTTGGACTGCAAGTTCCAAGTTTCAACCTTGTGGTTTCAATGTGTGTCTGGCTCTAATCACATGTGAAAGTGAAACTCCATGTGGAATGATCTTGCCACTTATTTAAGCATAGGTGGATTTTCAATAAGGTTTGGGGAGGCTCAGCCTCCCCAAACCTGCCTGGCACCCTAATAAAATTTAAAAAAAACTTGCTCCCTTACTGACCTGCGCTGCTATTTTTAAAAGGAGTGGAAACTTACTACAGTCCTTCCCGGTTCTGCTGCAACCAGCTGTGCTCTGATTGGATCATTCTCTGACTCCTCCAATTAGAGCACAGCTCTCTTGACAGACAGTAAAATGTACCAATTAAGGCTACAGATGTAGGTGGGTCTGGGGAGATCTTATTGAAGGGACTGTAGAAACGATGTGTATGCTGTAACCTTTGCCAAAGCACCCCACTAGCTAATGTGCTGGAGATTTCATCCCACTCCCACAGGTTCTAAGGTACTATACTGTTTACCTTCTAAAAGCTGCCTCACTTGCTGGATTTAACATTTTGTCACCTAGCATCAGGTGTCACCTAGCATCAGTAATATTCCTATCACCTTGCCGTAGTACTCCCTTTCCCCTGAAAAAAAAATGTTTGTTTTTTGGTGGGGTTTTGTTTTTGCACTTGAATTATTTTTCTTGTTTTTGTCATTGTTTTGTTAATTTTTGGTTAGTTAAGACAGAGTTCTCATGAAACTGAATGGATGGGATATAACCCTATGTTTCAGTGTAGCGTGACAATGTGTGGGGGGGGGGTCTGAATGTCAGGCATCAGTACCCACTGTATATAATATGTCTGAGTGCCTACCTACTGCTTTTCACTATATGCATCTCACTGCATATAAATGTATGGGGTGTCACTGTCCATTGCATCTCACTGCATATTATGTACCTGGGGTGTCAATACCCACTATCTTCCTGTCTGTAAAACAAAAATACATTTAAGCTAACTTACCTAGGACACAATGCTTTAATGTTCCAACAGTTTATACTTTTTTTTAGCCCTTAGGGTTAAAAAAAATATAGTGATTGTTGCAGTGTTTGATTTAGGCTAAGAACCCATACAAACAAACCAGATTGCAGTCTACAACACATTTTCAATTTAAAAAAAGTGAATAATAAAGCTCCCACTTAACACTCCACAAAACAATGTCCCCTTCAGTAGAATAGAGGGGAATAACTGTGAACATAGACAGATGGATAACCCCTCTTATGTGACTTCAGTTGGAATCTCATGAAAGTGCACCTGTATGTACTTTTACATCCTGAGCATTTTAGAAAAGCACTTCAGCAAAGTTAGTAGACACTGCTAGAAGTAGTCTGGGGGGGGACAATCATTTTTACACCAGCAGATCAATGTCTGAGATTAGCTTTAGGTCCCTATTTAGCCTCCCCAAACAAAAAAAATTACCCTCCGCGGCTCCGCCTATGTATTTAGGTTCACTTCTTTATGCATCAGGATTCATCAGGGTTGCAGTTTTATTGCACAAATCCTTCCTGGGGGACTGGTTTCTACCTAAAGGAAATGCCCCCTAATTGCCAATGTGTGCAATATACAGTAACCTATTAAGAATATGCTACAAAAAAATGTTAATTTACAAATTACAAATAAATGTGTCTTTTATGAAGTACAATTACTAATTTCTTGGTTTCTGAAATCGAAAAGAGGGGGCTCATTTACTGACAATGGGGTAGGGTGCAAAAAAAGGCACAAGTTGCCATGTGTTTCACAATTTGCACCTTGCTTTGTTATTAGCGTCACTGGCCTTAACCGCAACCCCATACATAGCACCCCGTACTCCATAATGGAGGACAAGGACCTGAATTCTGTGTATGGATGAAACTCTGCCTGCGTCTGGTATGGCTGTCGATGAGGGGCAGGAAGGGGTCCTCTATCACCCTCTAACTTGCACATCATTAAGACACACAGGTTATGGAGTGATGAGGGGTGCATGTTGCAAACGGGTCTTGTACAGAACCGTTTTATAAGCTACAGAGCATAACATTACGCTAAAAGCAAGTCAATGAGCATTAAGTACATTTTTAATCATTTTTACCTAAAATATCAGCTGAAAGAACACCTAAATAAGCATGTTCATTAAAGGAGAACCAAACCCTAAAAATTAATATGGCTAAACATGCCATATTTTATATAATGAACTTATTGCACCAGCCTAAAGTTTCAGCTTCTCAATAGCAGCAATGATCCAGGACTTCAAACTTGTTACAGGGGATCACTATCTTGGAAAGTGTCTGTGACACTCACATGCTCAGTGGACTCTGATCAGCTGTTGAGAAGCTAAACTTAGGGGTTGTTGCAAATTTACAAGCCGAGATTAAGTATAATATAAGTAGATGCTACTGGGATGATTATTAAATTCTGATGCTAGTTGCATTGGTTTCTGTGCTGCCATGTAATAATTATCTGTATAAATTACTAATCAGCCTTATATTGTGACATTTCTATTCTATGTGTACTGTATATTGTGAGTGGGTCCCTAAGCTCAGTAACTGAAAGCAGCACAGAGCATGTGCAGTGAATCAGCAGAAAAGAATATGGGGAGCTACTGGGCATCTTTGGCAACACAGATTTTAACTGCTAAAGGGCTGCCTTGGGTTGCTACAGAAGCCCAAAATATAATGCACAACATTTCTAGTCTACTTTTTTAGTTAAACTTTAGTTCTAAGTCCTTTTGAAGTAATAGTTTCTTATTTAAATATACAAAATTATGTCAACCCATAATACGTGATATAACATGACACAGTTCTCCACATTTTCTGATGTAGACCTTCAGACTTGGCCAGGCAGCACATGCTTCATGCAACTCTTTCTCTCAAGTGGGCCCTTGCTGTACTGGTTGAGAAAGGGTTAATCACAATGAATTCACACACAGAACTTGATATTTCAGTAACATGGGTTCCAGTGGTTTTTGAAACAAAATGATAATTCTTTAGTGATTGGGTGTTACACTCTCTCTTAGATGGTACTCTTCAGACGGTTCAAGCGTCAGTCACTTCACAATTACTGCAGACACTTCTTCAAATGGTATTCTTTCCATCACAGCTTTAGAGTTCACAACCCCCAGAGGGAGTACTCAAAGATCTGTGAACTAGTCCCCAGTGCTAACGGATGCTCACAGTGGTCTTCTATTCCTGGAGTAATCCTATGAGGTGAGGAAGGCATTTTTCCATTGATAAAGCTAGGTGCTACGAAAATGGAGCAAGGTACCAGTTCAGGAAAACATGATGATTTAACACTCTTAAAATGATTGGGACTAGCCAATTAACATACAGTAGCAGCAGCAGCAGCTTTATAGGTAATATATTCTGTCTTTTGTGATATTTACATATAAAACTCTTAAGAAATCCTCTATGAGATAAGAATAAAAATGAAAATGGTAATTAATTTATCTCCGTCCCAATATGCAGCCAGCCTATTAAATGAACTCAGACAGCCAAGTCAAATCTATCAAATGAGTCTATCAATTTGATCTATCAATCTGATCTAATCGAAAAGCCAGTTTGATCAATTAGATGATCATATTTATGATATCTTACCTTGGTACATAATGATGTGGGAGATGTAAATTGCTATTGTATTGCAATGTAAAGTATACTGAATTCTGGAGCAATGCTTTGAAAATTCCAAAATCTCAATAATACTACTCATATTTGATACTGGAATGTTTGCGAGATACAGTGCTCTTTCAAATCAGTAGTATTCATGCATGCAATAACAAATGTTTACGGTTTAAGTCTTTATATTGAATGTAATGTGGTATTTGCAGATGTAGAAATTATACATAGCACACACAGACCTACGTATATACTCGAGTATAAGCCGAGTTTTTCAGCACACAAAATGTCAATGACGAATGGCTGCGCTTCAGAAGAACATACGCTCCTGTGTGCGCACACCATTCACTTCCTACCCGCCCGCATCTCCCCGGCACCTCCCGCTCACTCACAGTGACATCATCAGAGGCGACGGGCGTAGTTCCTCCTACTGCAGCCTCCCCACCTCTGCAGTCCTGTGGTGCCTGCGGGAACTCTAGAGATGCGCTGTGGCCAAGTAAGTGCGCAGGCTGGTGCACAACACAAAGCAAAAAAACATATTTCGACGAGCTAAGTAGAGCTACAGGCAGCAGAGCTGTACCGTATTTACATGTATGGGGCACCACGTGACGTAGGGCTGTGTGTGCTGGGTCACGTGTTGTGGGCGGGGAGTGGCAGGCGCTTGAAGGAAACAACAAAACTCAAAAGAAAGTCAGAGTGAGTTCTAACATGGAGCTGGAGCGTTGCATGATTTTGTTGGTGTGCTTGGTGCTCGGTCTGGCCACAGCGGCAGACACAGGTGAGAGCATTAGTTTGTATGAAATCTTCCTTACATGTAGCGGACTGCATCAGTACATTCTATCTGTAGCCTTTCAGCTGTGCTTAAACTGCAGGTTCGAGTATTGAACAACCTGTACTTCATTCTGCTTAAAAAGTTTCTCTAATGCCGAGGAATTCTGGGAGTTGTAGTTCTACACAGAAGGAAGCAACATCTTCTGGGGCTTATAGTATGAGAGGGATTGCTAATGCTAGGAAAGCCTACAGCAAACGTACAGAGCTCATGGCAGGCAAATTCCTCATCACTTTCACCTGTACCCATAATGCTTTGCATTGTGTTGGAGTTTATTTGGCAGCCATGGCTATAGGAATGCTCCATCTTATGGGAAATAACACATTAACAGTCTCCCTTCTGTACATATACTCTCTCATGGGTTGTAGGGGATACTTTCAGAGTAATGAGAGTCTGGATAAATGGCCTGCCGTAACCCTTTAACAGCCACAGCAGTAAGCCAGTGTTACTGGGACTGACTGGGTCTCTGTGCAGCTAAGCATGTATGATTCTCACTTGGGGACAAAATATCAATGTAGCTATCTTTTTAGTGAAAGGGGTTGCTCAACTTTGAGTTAACGTTTTGTATGATGTAGAGAGTGATATTCTGAGACTGTTTGCAATTGGTTTTCATGTTTTATTATTGGTAGTTTTAAAATTTATGTTTCAGTAGCTCTCCAGTTGGAATTTCAGCAGCTATCTGGTTGCTAGGGTACAAATTACCTTAGCAACTAGGGAGAGGTTTAATTGAGTATAAGCCAAAATGTGCTGAAAAAGTCTGCCTCGGCTTATACTCGAGTAAATATGTTTTACAAGTTTTTGTAGGTAAAATTAGGTACCTCGGCTTATTCTCGGGTAGGCTTATTCTCGGGTCGGCTTATACTCGAGTATATACGCTAATAGCCAATGAAAAAACTATGAATTTGATGAAACCTTAGCAAAAACATGACCAATGTTCAATAGGTTGCATCTTTTCTTTCATTTATTGGGCAATACACTGTTGGACACGTTCAGCAGGGGTGTCAGGAACCTCATTATTGAAGCATTAGATAATACATATTTATGACTTAAAACTAAGATCTCTACAAAGTGAAGAAAAAAATTGAATTTCTAAGCACAATAAATATGGGATTTGTTATCTAGAAGTCCGTTATCCAGAAGTCTCTAAATTACAGACAGGCCATCTCCATTTTATCCAAATAATCCAAAATTTTAAAAATGATTTCTCTTTTTCTAATTGATCCAAACTAAGATATAATTCATCCTTATTGGAAGCAAAATTAGCCTATTAGGTGGATTTAATGTGTACATGATTTTCTAGTAGACTTTAGGTATGCAGATGCAATTTACAGAAAGATCCATTATCTCGAAAACCCCAGATTCCGTTCCGAGCATCTGGATAACAGATCCCATAGCTGTATAAGTCTACATAGGGCATTGTAATTTTATCTTTTTTCACTTGCCAGTTAAAAGAGCAATGTAATCATAAGATGCTGAATATACTCAATAGTCAATAACAAATGGTATGTAAGGAGTATGGAAAGTAAACTACTGATGTGGTAGAATTGAAACTCTAAAGCTGCTTTTATTTTTCTAGAATGTATTTTATGGTTTTGTGGTTTTATCAAATTAATCTTGGAAAGGGATTGTTAAAGCTGAACCAGGATTAACTTTTCTTATACAAGAAATAAAATGCTCACATTAAAAGCAAGCATAAATCAGACAAATTATATGAGAAAATAAATCAGACTCCTGCTGTTTTACAGCAGGGAATTATTCATAAAGAAGAAGGCATTTCACACAAAAGTCCAATTTAAGTTAATCATATTAGCTTTGTATGAATGCAGAATTGTGTAAGCTTCCAAAAGTAAATGGTAGGGTCTTTTAGAAAGCCCTGAAAGCACATGCCGTTCATTATGTTTCTTTTTTTCTACACATTCAAACAGTGCCATTATTATTAACATATTTTTAGTACACAAGTCACGTATGAATATTGTGATCAGATATGAGGTTTTGTATTACGAGGGTTACGGTTCTTCTGAGTAAGTAGACAAAGGGGCAGATTCACTAAAGGGCCAGTGGCCGTCACTAGCAACAATTCGCCAGAAATCTCATCCACAGGGACATTGCCAATTCACTAACAGGCGTAGAGGACAATTGCTAGCGAACGAGACCGTTGTTAGCGTTTGTTCATACCCTATCACCTGGCAACTTTTCGCCACAGCGAACTGTCGTTACTCCGCAAATTCACTAAGATGTAAAGTTTACTTTGCCACCTCAGAACAAGTGAACTGATAAAATGAAGCTTCCGAAAAATTAACCTAAGCCCAAGAGTGCTAGTGAAGTTTGGGAAGGCAGAAATGAATGCCTGGAATAACCGAGTCTATAGTCAACCCTCCATACACAGTGGATAACACATAAATATGAATATGGCATACCTATAACATAATTAAATGGAATACCCAAAATGGCTATTTCTTACAGCGTGATACATTGAACCTTTTGTTTGCTTTTCTATCACAGGATGTTATTTTTTTAACTTGGTTCACTAATGTATTTTTTAAAAATAATGTTAGACAGAAGCTTCCTGAGATTGATGCTCTATTTTCTAGATACAGACACTTTATTATTTTCAACGTGTTTTTAACAAACCTGTAACAACTTACGGGAATAGTAACACCAAAACCTGAAAGTGTATTAAAGAAATTCAAATATGATGTTGTGATAAAAATTGTGTGTTTGCTTCAGAAAGTCACTTTAGGGTGAAGATACACAGAGATACTAGTAGCAGCTACTTGTCACGGCTACAAAATAGACAATAGTGATAATTGGCTTTGTGTTTTAGCAGAGGCAATTCTCAGTATTGTCCATAGCAGGGTATTTTGTAGCCACAAAAAGTAGCTGCTACTAGTAGCTCCAGCTCCTACTGGAAACTGGAACCAAATCCAACCCCTAATTTGCATATGCAGGGGTAAGGAAGAGTTAAAATGGAAAAAATAACGCAGTTGCCTTTTATTTGCTAAATGTGTCCAAATATGTGCAATGTGTAGAGGGGCCCGGGCCCACTGGCGCTGCAGGAAGAAAACCAGGGTGCGGATCTGGGCCGGCGAGGCCAACTTGAGTCAGGGGGCCACCGGCCCAATCCGACCCTTTGTAGATTGTACAATATCTGTATATTTTTGTACACAGTGATGTTTGTTGAAGCTTTTCTTTTAGCTTAAACACTTGTAATGGTGGCTTGTGATGCTAACATGCACATCTTGGATGTTAATTCCCCATTTACTTGAATGCTCACATGATTTGCTAAATTTTCCAGATTTACCTTTCTGCCGGGAGTTAGTGATTGGGAAGTTTGGTGGTGGCTTCTTACTTGATAAGTAATTTGTTATATTATATAAAGCTGTTACAATTTCTGAAACAGGTACGGGATTCGTTATCTGGAAACCAGTTAGCCAGAAAACTTAGAATTACTTAATTACAAGCAATTTTAATTATTTTTTCCTCTGTAATAATTAAACAGTACCTTATTTCTGCTCCTAATTGAGATATTAATCATTATTGGTGCAAAACAATGGCATTGGGTTTAATTGATGATTAAATTATTTTTGATTGATTTACAGAATAATCCCTTATCTGGAAAAACCCAAGTACCAGGTGTTCTGGATAACAGGTCCAATACCTGTATTTATTACTTTTGTTCATAACTATCAAATCCAGGAAGTTAACTATTGGATTTAGTAGTTATAGGTTTGATCCTAGTTGGGTTGACCTACTATCTGGTATGCCGGTATGGTACATATAGACTGGAGAAAATCTAGTATAATTAAAAAATGTAAAAAGCTTACAGTCTCATCCTGGCAACTATAGGCCCGTAAATTGTAACATTTGTAACAGGCAAGTTATTATGTTATATTCACACTGAAGAATTTGTTGTAGAAAGTGGCATTATAAAGTGATCAGCATGACTTATAGAACATGTCAGAGAAATTTGATTGCTCTTTATGATGATATTATTTATGAGGTTACTAAGAAGTTGGACAGTGGGGTTGCCAGTGATTTTGCCAAAGCAAGTTACAGTTCCCCTACGAACAACTGTTTTCTAAACTAAGGCCTGTTTGTTTTTACATGGATAGGCACTGGATTGTGGCATTGATACACAAAGGGGGTTATTTATTAACGGTTGAGTTGATTTTTTAGATTTGAGTTTTTGAGGGTATTTTTCAGTGAAAACTAGAAATTTTCGTGGTTTTTAAAAAAAAACTCAAATTTTTCATGTTTTAATATTCCTGAACCTAGAGTCCTGCAGCGGGTCAGGTACCTGAAAAGCTGGCACCCTGCGGAATGAGGGGAAGCTTTTTAGGTGAGGGTATAGCCGCGGGTCTGCAGGTCGTGGGTCTGCAGGTCTCAGATCGGGTTGCGGGTGTCATCTAAATTTCCTATCTTATGTAATATTGTCTATATTTTACTACTTGTCTATAGTTTTACAAAACTTGTTTGTGTACCTGCCCACTTTTGATGATGTCACTTCCAGTTTGCAGCACCATCACCTCCTGTTTGATGGTGGTCGGCGGGTTGCGGGTGGGGTTGTGGATAAGGCAGTTGCGGGTCCAGGTCGGGTAGCGGATCAAAGTGGGAAAATATGCGGGTTGCGGATTCGGGTCGGTCCGGGTTTTAGAAATTGGTTCCGCACAGGACTCTACCTGAACCTGTTAATAACTTGAATCTGAAAATACTCCTGATAAAACCTGTCAAGGTCATGCAGAAGTCAATGGCAGAGGTCCCTTGAACAATTTGAAGAGGTTTGCAGCCTTCATGATGTTCAGGTTGGGTTCAAGTGGGTTTTGCTCAAATACTCGATTAATTCATGTGATTGGAGGGTTTTTTTCGCCAAAAACTCAATTCATTCGAGATTTTGGGGTTTTCACCCAAACTAATCTTCCCGAAACCTTCCCTTCGACAAGAATGTGAATCAAAGTCAGGATGACATACGTATGACTTTGTTTTTCCAAAGTCGCCCAAAGTTGCCTTACAAGGAAACTTTGGAAAATGAGCCGATACATATGCCATCCCACTGACAATTTGCATTCTTGCCGGCAAGAAAGCATTTAGGGAGATTAGTCACCCGAAGTATAGAAGATTTGTCGCTTGGCCACTAATTTCCCCATGTGCCACCACCCTTCATTCAGCATTGTATTTCACTCTTTGAAATTTTGTATATAATGCTGTGTTTCAAATTTATGACCTACTGTACCAATAGATGTCACCATTGGAGTACTTCATTGGTATTCACTTCACTAGAGAAAGGTTTATAATTGCCGGAAGCATTGCAACTGTCTGGGTCATAGTCCCCCTATTCTGCAATTAAGACTTTTTAAAAAAAAGAAAATTCTGGATGGTGCTGTTTATCCGATAACATTTACACAGCAAGTAGACTGCAAAATAGTGTAATAATGAATACTGCATGCTACTGCAATTATTCTAACTCATTTATTTCCAACTGCTTTCTTATTTTTAATAAATAAAAATGCACTTTGTGTACAACTTGACACATGGGCAACAAATTGGGTATATTGCCTAGGTTACCTGTAAATTAATTAATTATATCTCTTGTTATGATTGGTCTGTTTAAAGGGGATGTAAGCAAAAAAATAAAATTCAATTTTTAACTTTCTTTAATGAAAAAGAAACCTATATACTTTAATCAAAAAAAATGTCTACTATTTTTTTATAAGAAACCTGACTGTATGCAGTGAAATTCACCCTTCATTTACTTTGTCTGACTAATGTGGATAGGAAAGTTCTGACGTGCCCTAACTGCTCTGCAGGGACAATGATCATACTTTCAAATGGTGAGGGACTTCCCAGAACTTGAACAGCTTTGCTTGTTTCCCTGTAGAACAGCCAGCGACCATGTAGAGATTTATATCTGCAGCAGTCAGAGCAAGTAAATGAAGGGGTTTTCACTGCATACAGTCAGGTTTCTTATAAAACTGTACAGATTTAATTGAAGTATATTGGGGATAGGTTTCTTTTTCATTCTTTTTCCGTTAATACAGTAAAATAGGATTTTATTTTTGCCTTTACATCCTCTTTAATGTTTCCCATTCTGGGCTGTAGAGACAAAGATCATGGAGCTAGATTTAAACAGATAAACTGGGATTCTATTTGGAGGATGATTTTTTTGCTGCAGCCACTGGTTCTGAGAGTTGGAGAAAGTTTGCATTAAATAATACTATAAGAAATAAAACTATAAAATCCACAATTACATTACAACAAAGGACCCTTCTGCACAGTCTGCAATCAGTCTTGAGTATTTGCTTCTATGGCAGATATTATTTGACTTGTGCTCTTTTGATAATTTATGACGATCCCTAAGCTTAACCTCCCAACAGCAGCCCAGACCACACTGAGCATGTGCATGGTCTTGGTCTTGCAAAGATGGTTTAAAAAAGTTACAAGATGGTGACCTCCTGTGGCCAACTTTGAAAACATAAATCATTTGTTTAATTTGGTTTCTGGTGCATTAAGTTCTGTTATTAAGTTATGTTTAGAATACAGCATTTCTAGCTTTATTCTATTTTAGACTTTATTTTCCCTTTAAATATCCTGTATTTTATTTTTCATTCTACCTACATACAGTATGATTCAGAGAGTGAAAACTTTATATGTGAAATTATATCAGCTTAATGCGTTTTAAAGAATTTATCCTGTGAGGGTTTGTGTCTGCCACCTACAACTACAGTGGGTACAGGCCCACCAAGAACATAATGAGAGGCAGTGGGGACAGACCATGGATTGCTTGCTCATTTGAGACCCCTCCCCAGTTTGCTGTTTGAAGGAATCGGACTGTCTGCACAAGAATCAACTTACCTACCTACCTATAAATAGGGGAACCTACCAATTGCAGACAATTCCGTCACGAATACGATCATTTCTAAATCAGCTTGTATATTAAGTAAGCCATCCAAATTTCCAAAACCCAAAACCCAAACATACACATTTGACCCTCACTCCAGACCATGTCCAGCAATACAACTATTTTGACACATCAACATTTGCAAGTGATTTATTAACCAGTGCAACCTGAAATATGGAGCCTTATGAGTTATTGTACATACAGGTAATGGCCACCTGAGGGCATACCTTCTGAATTCCCCCTTATTACATTTTAGAATAACTAGATCCAGCTTGATTTAGCATATTGCCTATACATTTTTTTTTCAGTAATTTGGAGAGGTGATGTTTCTATTAACCAGATCATCTTTTAAGTTCAGAAAATAATATTATCTGCCTTAAATTTACAAGAAACGTGGTAATTCAGTGAAATATCATTTTAAAATTGAGGAGTAGAATGCACAAATGTATCAGTCAGTGTATTTCATATATAATTTGAAAGTGTTCCTAGAAAACTCCAGAGATATGACTTTCCTCTAACCAACATATAAACAGGTTCGAGAATGAGAGGGCATAACGGGCAAATTCACAATGTAAACAAAAGAAAATTGGTTTCCCTGCTCTTGTCCTGCTGTCATGAACCATTTTACCTCCCTTTAATATCAAGGGTCCCATATTTGCATATTTAAACAATAGCTTGGCATTTGTTTATTATTTATTATTTTAGCTTTCCCAATTGGTTTTTTTGAATGATTCGTTGGCTTCTATTTACCCAATAAAAGTGCCAGCTAACCTTTCTGCACTAAACGTATGGCTTAACAACCTCAACACTAACCATTCTATCCAACCATAATGGTCTTGGGTTGCCATGTCTTTCCTTGCTTATACCAGCAATATACTGGTGCGTATATTTATTAAGTAGCATTTTAAAGACATTCCATTTTCCTTTTGTGTTTAACCCTGTGAAAAGCCTTTCCCAGTTAATATATAGCAGCAATGGCCTTATACTTACAACTGCCCACACACACTAATGCTGGAGATACATTCTGTATTATTTGTTATTTGAAGACCTAACAGAGATTTTCCTGAACTACCTGAGACAAAAATGTATAATTTAGCATATTCACAATTCATCCACGATTACTTGACCTAGTTGTGAAAACTCTTTCATTTGTATAAATAGCTGTTTGTAGTTTGTAGTTTACACCAATGATAATTTTCTTACCGAAACCTTTAGTCCATCTAAAATCTCTACCTATAAGACTTTCACACCCTCCCTTGTGTTATCTTTTGTTCTTTAGTACAAGGATTTCATTGTGCCTTTATGTAAAGACAAACGCATCCTCCTTTATTAATCCCCATGTCCCTTATAAAAAAATGTGTAACCATCTACATTTACATGTTTCATCCCACCAGGATTCATAATAATTATATCATCATTTTCTCTGCAATGAACTCTCCTATCTTGCCTAACAAGCTCTGATATTTGTATTATTCATTGGAAAGGTCTACATTTAGTTAGAAATATAACTGTTATGTTTTGGGTAGCCGAGGATGAAGAGAGTATAACAGTGCTTTATTAGCAGAGACTCATGCAGCCATTATACAACAGTAACTTTCACTTTCAAGCTGTCAGGAAGTATGCACAGTATAAGTCTGGGCACAGTGACATCTACAGGCCATTTGTATAAACACCACATATTCCCCCTATAGTAGGAAAGCATTCAGGCAAATGTAAAAAACAACAATAATGCATCTTAAAGCAATAATATACATTATTCACATCACATAGTCCTGGGTCCATGTAGGTAGTTTTCGGATTCTCTCAGTACGCCTTATTGGTTCACTTTCTTCAGGTCTATTGCAGTTGACATCAGGAGTAGGAAAATGTCCTTCATCAAATGGAGCTTCTCCAAAGTCATATCTAACTGGAGCAAGACGACTTGCATTCCATATGCGTCCATCAGACAGTTATATGTGTATGGTCCTCGCTGGCGTCTCACTTCAAGTGGTATAGTAAATTTAGATTGTCCCTGTTTCAGTATTCCTGGTTTCTTAATTCTGACTAAAGATCCAGGCTGAAAGTGTACTTCTCTAGCACCACATTTTCTGTCAGTATAAGCCTTGCATTTGGCTTGTTGACGTTTCACAATGTCAGCAGTAGATGATTTTGTAGGCACAGTATTTTGTGGAAGTTTGATGTCTGCAACATGTAACTTAGTGCGCATCTGTCTGCTATGTAATTATTCAGCAGGAGATGATTGGGTTGTTGCATGGCGCGTTGCTCTGTAGTTATGTCGGAACTCTGTTGTAAATACTTTCCAAGATTTCCCAGTAAGATTTGCTGTCTGTAGTGCTTCTTTCAGACTTCTGTTGAATCGCTCGATTTCTTCATTTGCTTGTGGGTAATGCACTAAACATTTCCTATGCACAATATTCCTCTCTCTCAGAAAGGATTCAAACTCAGATGAGACAAACTGTGGTCCATTGTCTGATATTAACTCCTTTGGATTACCTTCTCTGCTGAAGACTGTAGACAGAAATGTTATTACTGTAGCTGAGGTTATATGAGAAACAAATGCAATTTCAGTCCATTTACTGTAATAGTCTATCAAGGTTATAGCAAATCTACAGTCTATAGGAGCATCTGTAAAAGGACCGACAATATCAATAGCAAGTTTTTCCCATGCTGAATCAGGGAATGGTACTGGTTTTACACCTGATCTCAACTTAACTTTGTGTACACAGTTCTTTGCACAGCCCATTGAAGTGTTGCTTTGTGGTGAAATTTTAGGCACTTTTAGGCACTGTGTGGCAGGCACTGGTTCTGTAGTAATGAGACCATCAACTAATTGTAGGTTTAAGGCAGCAAAGAGATAGTATAGCAGTACCCTTATTCACAATGTAAAAGTCACATTTTGCAGTATTTGATTCAAATTGTACAGTCACTGACAAGCAACCAAGCACAGGGATTGGATCCTTTAAATAACTGACCAGTTTCAGGGTAGGTGCAACAAGCAGATCTTGTGCAACGTATTTCAAGAAAATATCCTTTGGTAGTATAGAAACAGCTGAACCTGTATCAAGCATCGGGTTAATGGAGTGTCCTTGTCAGCAGAAGCAGTACTGACACTGACAGTGCATAAAAACTTGTCTGGAATAAATGTACCAGCTTTATCCACACTTAATACTGTAACATTTGTAGTAGTGTCTTCATGAACATCTTTATCAGAACTACGGCAGATCTTAGCAAAATGTCCTACCTTTTTGCATTTGTGGCACTGCACAGCTTTTGCAGGACATGTAGCATAATTTGCAGTATTTTTTATTTGTATTTGCTGCATGGTTTTGCATTATAGGTGAATCCCTTACCTTAGCACTGTATTTTTCCTGTGACTGTACATTATTAGGCCACAGTGTTGAATTCCCAGTCTGTACATTCCCAGCAGTTAGGGAACTGCTGGGAATGTACAGACTGGTGGCAGACTGAGAGTCTGCCACTGCCACTGCTGTTTCAATTTGGCTAGCAACTGTAATAGCCTTTGCAAGGGTTAAATCCTGCTCTATGAGCAGTCTCTCTCTAATGCGAGGTGAGTTTGTTTTTTCCACTATTTGGTCTCTTAGCATTTCATCTGTTAGAGTCCCAAACTCACAGGTAACAACCAGCTCTCTCAAAGCTGCTACAAATTGTTCTGTGGATTCCCATTACATTGTCCACGTTGGCTGAATTTATATCTTTCAGCAACCACATTTACTCTTGGCACGAAAAAGTTCTTTATAGCAGTAAGACCAGTTTCATAAGTTTCATCAGGTAATGGCAATGTATAGAATATATGCTGTCCCTCTGCTCCCAGGCAGTGAATAAGTAAAGCATGTTTTGTAGCAGCAGAAATCTCCCCTTGGTCAGCAGCAATAATGTAATTTTCAAACATATGAATCCAAGCAGTAAAAGGTATGGTAGGCTGCTGCAGAGGTAGAAGAGCCATCCTTGTCACCATTATGCAGTATGCACAGTATAAGTCTGGGCACAGTGGCATCTACAGACCATTTGTATAAACACCACAATAACAATGAGATCTTCTTAGTGGGAATAATGCATGCCCCAGCCACTCCTCTCTCATGATTGTATTCTAACCTTAAACTAAACTTACTATCTACATTAGCTTCCAAAATTTTTTTACCTCATACATCCTACGCCTCTTAACTCACTCATCCCACTCCCCTTACTTAATATAAACAATCTCCCAGCCTCTTAGCCATCCTGGCACTAATGTACAATCCATCACTACTATAGAGATATTAGCCTTTAGACATATCAGCCCAATTCTCTAGGATCCAAAACTCTACTTTCCTAAACCAAGAACTTTGCCACAGATTTGTCTTGTCCCCCTGTCTTCCTAATTTAGCAGGTGTCATACCTCAGAAAAGACATTACGTTGGAAGACCCTTTTTTAAGATCCTAGATCCCTGAACTCATCCTTAAAGGGATACTGTCATGGGAAAAAAATTTTTTTCAAAATGAATCAGTTAATAGTGCTGCTCCAGCAGAATTCTGCACTGAAATCCATTTCTCAAAAGAGCAAACAGATTTTTTTATATTCAATTTTGAAATCTGACACGGGGCTAGATATTTTGTCAATTTCCCAGCTGCCCCATGTCATGTGACTTGTGCCTGCACTTCAGGAGAGTAATGCTTTTTGGCAGGCTGCTGTTTCTCCTTCTCAATGTAACTGAAGGAGTCTCAGTGGGACATGGGTTTTTACGATTGAGTGTTGTTCTTAGATCTACCAGGCAGCTGTTATCTTGTGTTAGGGAGCTGTTATCTGGTTACCTTCCCATTGTTCTTTTGTTTGGCTGCTGGGGGGGAAAAGGGAGGGGGTGATATCACTCCAACTTGCAGTACAGCAGTAAAGAGTGATTGAAGTTTATCAGAGCACAAGTCACATGACATGGGGCAGCTGGGAAATTGACAAAATGTCTAGCCCCATGTCAGATTTCAAAATTGAATATAAAAAAATCTGTTTGCTCTTTTGAGAAATGGATTTCAGTGCAGAATTCTGCTGGAGCAGCACTATTAACTGATTCATTTTGAAAAAATTTTTTTTCCCATGACAGTATCCCTTTAAGATCTTCCATCTACCAATAATTATGTAATTAAGAGAAAAAAATTTCAGTTGTAGGAACCCAGACAACAGATTACCTTATCTGCCTTTCTAACAAAGAAATAACCTATAAACACAATCTGCCTAGGTCTGGCCCTGGTTTCCTCCCCACCACTACTAGAAGGGTGATCTCACAGTCTCAGGATTGTCAGCCAATCTCAGCACTGCACTATGCTCCTCTGAAAATCTTCTAGACCAGCAATTTGCTCAAATCACCACAGGGGTAAGCGACTTGGACCTCTGCTTCCATATTGCCAACTGTGATACCTATGACCTATGGATAATTATTGGTAGGTATTGAGTTTTTCTCCTGAACTAAGGGTAAGAGCGCAATGGTCTTACTACTCAGTCACATTGGTTGCTGGGGGGACTTGATTTTAAAAGCACTACAAACTTAGAATGCTCATAAATAGTGTAGGACTCACGTACAATGAGGGGCCTTGACATGGCACGTGAGCTTACATTTTTTGGCCAAAGTGTGGT
This sequence comes from Xenopus laevis, assembly GCF_017654675.1. Classification (NCBI taxonomy): domain Eukaryota; kingdom Metazoa; phylum Chordata; class Amphibia; order Anura; family Pipidae; genus Xenopus; species Xenopus laevis. The sequence goes on from NC_054381.1 coordinate 67,842,330, forward strand.
ACTAACACCTCATTTTTTGTAGAACCTATTTGTAAAGGCAAACTGTGCGCTGGCAAATTTTCTATTTTTTGTATAAAAATACCATTATCTTACTCATTAATATATTATATATTATATTATTATAAATTGTAAAGAGGACCAGCACTCCGTTTCCAAAACTCAAAAATTTATTATAGTCTCACAGTGTCTCCAAAGTTTCGGCCCACTTTGGGGCTCTTTCTTAAAGCACATGACCAGGCAACATGACCTCAGATGGCTGCCAACACCCAATATTACAACTAAAAAAAATACACTTGCTGGTTCAGGAATGCAATTTTATATTGTAGAGTAAGGGGTCAGTTCAGCTTTAAGTTAAGTTTTAGTATATCATAAAATTGTTAATTCTAGGCAAGTTTTCAATTGACCTTCATTTTTTATAGTTTTTTAAAATGTAAAATTATTTAAAATTTTAAATTATAACTCAAAATGATTTATCATCTTCTTCCAGCTTTCAGATGGGGGTCAATCACCCATCTAAAAACAAATTCCCTGTAAGAGTACAAATGTATTGTTATTGCTACTTTTTATAACTCGTCTTCAATTCTCCTATGCATATCCTAATCTCCCATTCTAACCAATGCATGGTCGCTAGGGTAATTTGGACCCTAGCAACCAGATCACTGAAATTGCAATCTGGAGAGCTGCTGAATATAAAGCTAAATAACTCAAAAACCACAAATAATAAAAAATGAAAACCAACTTCATATTGTCTCAGAAAATCACTCTCTATATTGCAATAAAAAACAGCCTTTTTAACTACATAAGGGTAAGGGCATGTGGGGCAATATATCTTCCACTGTCCTTCACAATTGTGTATGTCAAAATTTCCCAGTCTATCTGTCACGGTTCCTAAAACTGTTGAATACATATGTCCTTGGGATATGTAGATTAAGATGTAAAATGTGTATCATAACAAAGCTGTATAACATTCACAAAGCTGAATGTAGAGATTCCCCCAACCCTTTCGAACATTGTTTAACCAATGTTCTGCATCTTTGGATGTTTATCAGCAAAAGTAAAGAAATGGCAGTTATGTGGAAACACAGGCAACATTTAGCACATGATTTAGGAGGTGGCGTCATATTTGGAAGTTCCCATGTCAAAAAAAACACAGAACATGAATGAGGAAGAAACTATTTATTATCAGTCAGCTGCAGTTCTGTGCCCTTGTAACTTTAAACAGAGACTAGTTTGTCTGCTTGTGATCATGTGCAAAGGAGGAAGTCAGTCAGCTGAAAACAATCTCTCACTTGACACCCTGATTATGCAGAAAGTTTAAGTTATGGGTAGTATTACTTACAGGATATAATCTGCTGCAGATCTACATATTCTGGGATTTTTCTTTTACTCTTTAAGAGGTTTAAGCTGTTCTTCCGTTGCATTTCCTTTCTCTCGGTCATTTGACTTGCAGTTTAGCAACAGTCACTCTGTGCTGTATATGTCGTCTGAATTGACATGATGAATACGAAAGGAACTGCTGCTGTTTTTGCATGCCTATTGCTGATTCAAATGTCGTTCCTAGAAGGCAGTGAATTCAAGTCTTCCCATGGCAATGTTGGTCAAAATCACAAGCCTATACATTTGTCCTTTGCACCCAACAGAGATACTTGCATTGGTATGTATAATTTCTGAGATCATGGCTTTATTTTAATGTTAACTCCACAGTTTGTTAAAGAATTGTAAGTATTTTTGCATTATACACACATATATACATACTGTATAGATCAGGGATCCCCAACCTTTAGAACCTGTGAGCAACATTCAGAAGTAAAAGAAGTTGGGGAGCAACACAAGCATGAAAAATGTTTCTGGGGTGCCAAATAAGTGCTGTGATTGGCCATTTTGTAGCCCCTATGTGGATTGTCAACCTACATTGAGGCTCTGTTTGGCACTGCACCTGGTTTTTATGCACCAAAACTTGCATCCAAGCCTTGAATTCAAAAATAAGCTGCAGCTTTGAGGCCACTGGGAGCAACATCCAAGGGGTCGGAGAGCAACATGTTGCTCACGAGCTACTGGTTGGGGATCACTGGTATAGATAGATATATACATACATATCTGCAAAGTCTAAGTGCCAATCTGCTTCAGTAACATATCATTGCTTGTAGGTGTAAATAGTTTTCTCATGTCTGTACCATCTTAGGACAATAGCAGCAAAATGCAGGCAACACAACACCCAAAAATTCCATTTCATAAGAATGACTGTAACCATGTCAGTTAAAGCGCATAATTGCACAAAAGGGCTCACCATGGCATTTTAATGTGATAATGCACTTGTGTGTGCCATTGCCCTTGCTCTGTAAACAGTTTGGAAAATGGTAGTTCTATATAAATAATAATGATAATTTCAACTGTCCCTAATATCGCCAGTGGCAAATTTATATCTGCCGCATTCCTGGGCACGCACCTTTCTCAGCCACCCCCTCTCCTCACAAGCCCTCTGTGCACAGACTAAAAACAACAAAAAACCATACTAAAAAACCAACTTCTTTAATTTTTTGTATCTTGAGTATTCATAACATGTGTGTGAATATAAACATATGTATTATACAGTTTTAGTGGATAGCATGCTTACTGCAGGATATGCACATGGCTCTATAATTCCTGCTGTTTTACTGTAGGAGTTGATTGAACCACCTTTAATTTAAGACTTTAGCTATTTAAGACCTTTCCTTTATTATCCTAAGTGTGTGTAACTGCACCAGCTCAACGACATCGGGGGCCCAATGGGCGCAAATAATTCAAAATTTTCCCTTTGATGGTTAAGAAAATTGCTGAAAAAGTGAATCAATATGAAACTATACCTGTAAAGGTATATTGTTGTAAAAGGCACAGGATTTAGGGGCCGATTCACTAACTTCGAGTGAAGGATTCGAAGTAAAAAAACTTCGAATTTTTGTGCTCCTCGACTATCGAATCGGCGTAAATTCGCCTGAGTAGAATGATTCGAATAGATCGAGCGCAAAAACGCTGCGACTATTCGCCATTCGATAGTCGAAGTACTGGATCGAGCGCAAAAATGCTGCGACTATTCGCCCATTCAATAGTCGAAGTACTGTCTCTTTTAAAAATACTTCGACTGCCTACTTCGCCACCTAAAACCTACCGAATTGCTTTAAAAAGTCCCATAGGCTTGTTTTCCAAGTTTTTGATCAAATAAAAAGGCATTCGATAGAATGAAAATCCTTCGAGCGAATATTCAGTGGCGAATATTCGCCAATTCGACTATTTGCCAGCGCGTAAATTCGCCCAAATTGCCTATTCGATTCTATTCGTTTCTATTCCCCAGTCAAATTTTGAGGGATTTAACCCCTCGAAATTCGACCCTTGATGAATTTTCCCCTAAAAATCATTTGGAGATTGGGGTCATTAGAGCAGCAAGGAGAAAGTTGATGCTCAAATTCTGAACCCATGTTTCTGTTTATAGAAACTCCCCTTTCCCCCCTTTAATATAAACATGGTCAGGGCAATAGACATTTCCAGAGCTTGGAACAAACCATTTTTGGTGCATTTGGTTTGATACATTAGACAGGATCTAAAACAAAGATAAGAAAAAAACCAATAACAAAATATAGCTGTAAGTGGGCCATATACAAAACAATAAAGTCATATATGGTTTGGGCATGCTGCATGGACGATACTGACCAATATCTAATATGGATATGGATTGGTTGGCTGCCAATGTTAGCCAGTAGGAGATGAGGAAAGGAGAGTTTCTTGTTTAATGAATGCACAGTGACCAGTGGGAGATTTTGATCAATGCCACAAGTAGGAGAAATAAAAATGTACATAAGTGGTGGATTTCAGCATGGAACTGCAAAGTGACATTTCTGCCATGAAATCTGTACCAAGAATTGGTTCCAGGCACTTCAGCAGGCTGGGATCTACCTTGAATAAACTCACAACTCAAATGTTTGCTTATTTATGAAAAAACCCCAATGTAAAAAACTTGATTCAATGCTTTTGGGGGGGGCCTAGAATTGATGAAGTTATTGGCGAAAAATAACTTGAACTTGAAAAGGCTAAAAACATCTTCAAATAGTTCAAGAGATCTGTCATCTATTTTCAGATTCTGGCTTTTGCAGCTTTGGCACATAATAAATCTTGAAAAATTCAAGTTTTTTTTATCTGGAAAAACTTGAGTTTTTACTGAAACTACCTTTGAAAAACTCGAATTTTTCAAAAAAAACACAACTCGACCTTAATAAATAACCCCTTTAAACTTTGTATTTCTTGATACAGAACATACAAATAAGCTACTTCTTGCCAACGAATGTCCTGTTATATATGAGAAGTGTTTTCAGTCCGTATTGCTGTAGGGAGCCATGAATAGTATCTCATCACTTTTTGTCTCCCTGTGCAATAATTAAACTCATTGAATTCTACACAGTTTATATGCTATCTGCAATGTAACCTGTGCTCTTTTTCTGTTTGAATGGCTGCCACTATGGTTGCATATTAGTTTGTATATATAAACTATAGTACCTTTTCTGAAGCACACAATTTTTACCAGTGTAGAGTAACAATATGTAGGAGAGTGAGGTTTTTTCTAAGCCCCAGGGATTGCGTATAGGAGAAGTAGGTGTCAGGATAGAAATTGGTATAGGACACTATAGGAGTGACGGTTAGGTTCAGGAAAGACAATGAGTAGCTAAGGCTCCAACAAGGAGTTTAGTGAGGGGTTAGTACACTGTGGAACCTCTGCTGCCATTATAGGAATATCAGACTCAGGATTAGGTAGATCCTGGAGTAATACTCCTCTGCGGGCTTCGCCTAGGGATGGATGGTATCTTTGCGTCTATGGCCAGCTTTAGTTTTCCCAGGTGCAGTAATGTATAGCAACTAGGGTTGCCACCTTTAATAACATTGGGATCAACCATCATTTTTACCGGCCAGGCTGGTAACATACCGGCCAAGTGGCAACCCTAATAGCAACCAAAAACGCAGTCATCAAAACATGTGGTAACTCTGTTTCCAATTGCTGCTTCAAAAGCAAGTTATGAGCCAGGTGCCCCCTCAAGTCACTGATTGGTTACTGTCTGATAACCAATCAATGGAAGCCAAGAGACCTGCAAAGCAGGAAGTAGTGTTCTGTTCTTTGTTAGACATCCAGTCACTCCAGCCTTTATAGATTGCATTTTTGGCTAACTGACTATACTGGAAACATTTTTTCTTTTGCACAGCCTATCTGGATTCGGTTCGGCATTCAGCCAGGATTCGGCCATTTTCAGCAAGATTTTGATTCGGCCCAATACTTCTGCCCAGCCGAACCGAATCCGAATTTGCATATTTGTATATGCAAATTAGGGGCTGGGTGGGAAAACACGTGACTTTATGTCAGAAAACAAGGAAGTAAAAAATCCCCTTCCCACCCCTAATTTTCATATACAAATTAGGGTTCTGATTTGGCTTGGTATTCGGCCAAATCTTTCACAAAGGATTCGGGGGTTTGGCCGAATCCCAAAATAGTGGATTCAGTGCATCCCTAGTATTCATTATATTAACCTCTTGTTATAGACATAGTAAGATTTTTCTTGAAGTAATGTAGCTGTTCAGGGTTCATTTAGACTAAAAAAGTTGAACTTGATGGACATAGCCCAAAATTCCTCTATTACTTTGTTATGAATAGACTTTCCAGCCACAGTCTAATTATTATAACAGAAGTGGCTAAGCAGTGTTTCCAAAAAAAGAAAAAGGAAGAGATGAAGAAAGACGATTCATACTTGCAACGGATTTCAGAAGCAGAATTGTAGCTTACAATGAGCTTTAAATATCTATTTCACATTAAGAGAACACTAAAATAATAATATTACCAATTATAGAGTTGGTTCAAACTCTGCTTGTGCGTCACTTGATTAGGCCTCAGCTGGTTTATGAGACTTGGATTTGTAACGGCTTTCAGATATAATTTCTTTTGTATCTGATGTTATCTGAACAGATGAATTTCATGCATTTAAAATCATTTTTCTGATGGATATATATCCATTTTACATTGATATTGTCCAATGAACTTCTGGCTGATAGCCAGAAGTTCATTGGACAATATCAATGTAAAATGGATATATACATATTAGGGATTAGGATTCGGCCTTTTTCAGCAAGATTATGAAGAAGATCCCTCTGCCCATCCGAACTGAACCCTGAATCCTAATTTGCATATGCAAATTAGGATCTGGGAGGGAAAACACGTGACTTTGTCAGAAAACAAGGAAGTAACATTTTTTTCCCCTTCCCAAAATTAGGGTTTGGATTTGGTTCAGTATTCGGCCAAATCTTTCGCAAAGGATTCGGGGGTTTGGCCGAATACAAAATAGTGGATTCGGTGCATCCCTAATACATATACACTATTTGTATATACATAATACATTTCCTTCATATATTTACCAATAATGTATAGGGACATGAAATGAACAAATTAATAAAAAATCTGCTTTCATCGTGTTTTTACATGTATTCTTGTGCCTATTTTATAGTTTAGCAATATATTTATTTACCCCAACAAGTGAAACTTCAATCTGTCAATCTAAACTCAGAGAGGCACATTTATTTAAATGGGAATTTTTGCTTTGGAAGTCTCCTCCAGAATTTGCACAACTACATCAGTTATCTTGTGACAAATACACATATTCATCAAAATGCGCAATTACATCTTGGCAAAAAGAACGTTGGCGTACTTGTGTCAGTGATGATTTGTTGGAGTGAAAAGATCATAACAAATTTTTTCTAGTGTCACTTCCTAACGAAACATCGATAATGTACGCTTACGTCAATTTAAATTTAGTGGATATATAAAGGTCAAATGTATGTATTTATTAGTGATGTTGGTGAAATTGCTGGAAGTGGCCACTTCTTATTAAAATCGAAGGAAGCAGAAGGAAGACAGAGATCCTAGGCCATGAGCCCACCCTAAAACTAATGTGGCATGAGCCACGAATGTAAAAAAAAAAATCTTATTAACACTTTTTTTAACAGTTACAACTTGCATATAATCCAACTTTAAATATGAAAAAACCCCACCATTTTGACTTTTGCTTATGTCTTTTATGGAATGCTGGATATAGGTCACTGACATAATAATGTTGAGGATTTAGCTTCATTGTATTAATTTGCCAGAACCTGACGAAATAGATTTTGGTGAAAAGGGTAATGAATTGAAATTCCCACATTTTGATAAATCCGTGAATTTATGATCGTTCACCTGAGTGAAAATTCGCCTGGCGAAACACAGCAAGATTTTTCCATCGACAAGGGCATTCGCTAGTGAAGTGTGTTGCTTGAAGTTCGGTAAAATATCACTGCTATACATGTACAACGCACAAAAATAATTGTAAATGGCTTTATAATAATAATAATAATTTTTAGATAATTATTTTTGTAAAATTTTGGGACCCCGTCATATGCCACAAGTGGACTTTTACCAAAGCTGACACTATTTAGCAAATTGTATGCAAGGTTTGTTTACATTTTGCCGATTATCACTGGGGTGGAAACTGCATCACTTCAGTGCACTGATGCTCTAGTGTCAGAAACCAGCATTTTGGCTTTATAATAGAAAGGTTTTTTGCCTTCGCTCTTGCATTAGTAAATGAGCCCATACATGTATGCCTCAGTTAGAAAATCCTTTCTCCCTGCATGCGATACATATTGAGGAGCAAGAATTCAAGAGTGATGTGCAGTATTGAGCATTATCACTTCATAGAACCAAATGTTCTGCTTGAAGCAATCGAACAAATTTCTGACATGCTGACACAGGTATCAACTTTGAAAGATGTGTCAATTTGTGAAAAACTCTTCACTCTGTCTTCACACTGTAAAAGGCAGTCATGCAAGTTGTGATAAAACTTCAGGATCTCCCAGTTCAATATTTGATGAATCTTCCCTCTCTGTTTTTTTACCGATCCATACAACTACATTATATAATTTCTGATTGTAAAGAACCCTTTCCATGCCATTTTAGCAACTAGGGTTTGGGGGCTCCCAATAGAGGAACTTTCAGGGCCCTCCCTCCTATCAGGGCCCTCCCTCTCCCTCCTAAATGTCTTCTCACTCCAAACAAAATGAATGATGCACTATTTGAGGAAACATTATGTGGGGAAACACTATATCCTGCCTTCCTATCGCACACATTTTCACCCTTTCAGACTCCAGCATGTCGTCATGGTTCCTGATTGCAGCAGATAGCATATGGGACAGATCCAGCAGGTGCAGTGGGTGCACCAGACTATGGTCTCTTCTCTTCTATGGTCTGTGGGGCCCCTTAAAGGAGAACTAAAGCTTAACTAAAGTAGTAGGCTAGAAATGCTGTACACTATGGGGCAGATTTATCAAAGGTCGAGGTGAATTTTCGAAGGAAAAAAATTCAAATTTCGAGCTATTTTTGTGTACTATGACTAGGGAATAGTCCAAATTAGTTTTGAATTTGAAAATTCGAATATAGAATAAAAGTTGCTTTAAAAATTCGACTTCGACCATTCGCCTTCTAAAACCTGCTGAATTGCTGTTTTAGCCTATGGGGACCTCCTAGAACCTATTTGGAGTCAATTGGTCAATTTGGCCAAATACGGACCTGTTCGGCCAAAAAAAACCTTAATTTCGGTTGGTCTTTTTGATTTCGAAGTTTTTTTCAATTCAATTCAAAATTTAAACCTTGATAAATATGCCCCTATATTTTGGGCTTCTGTACCAGCCCAAGGCAACCACAGCCCTTTAGCAGTAAAGATCTGTGTCTCCAAAGATGCCCCAGTAGCTCCCCATCTTCTTTTCTGCTGATTCACTGCACATGCTCTGTGCTGCCACTTACTGAGCTTAGGGACCCACTCACAATATACAGTACATAAAGAATATAAATGTCACAACATAAGTCTGATTTATAATTAATACAAATACTATATTACTACATGGCAGCTTAGAAACCAGTGCAGTGCAACTAGCATTAACATTTATTAATTAGACTTGTAGCATCAGCTTATATTACAGGCCAACCTAATTTTCTGCTTGATAATTTGTGATGACCCCTAAATTTAGCTTCTCAACAGATGCTCAGAGCCCACTCAGAGCATGTGAGTGTCACAGACAATTTCCAATATGGTAACCCCCTATGACAAGTTTGATGTTGCTGATTCATTGCTGCTATTGACAAGCTGAAACTTTACGCTGATGCAATAAGTTCAGTATATAACATATGGCATTTTTAGCCATATTAATTTTTAGGGTTTAGTTCTCCTTTAAGACCCAAGGCCACTGAATTTTAGATCACCATAGTCTTTTATTACTACAGGACTATAACTATATGTGCTATCAGTCTTAAGAAAAAAACTCCTTTCTGCTATTTTAATATACCTTAAATCTGCTAAAATAAAACATTCACATGTTAAATAAACACAATAGGATTATTTACCCACCAATATGGATTCATACTGAAAGATAATTAAAAACAGTGAAGTATTTATCGGCTTAATAACTATTAAAAAGTGCTATTGAAAAAATGCAGCACTACAGGTATTAATATTTGAGACAGCGTTTTCTATTTTTTACACCATTCTTTGGATTAGATTTGCAATTTGTATCTTTTCTGTAACATTTCAGTATCTGTATCTTTTATGTAACATTTTTATATCAGTGCAAATTCATTGATTGAAAATCACCAATTCTTAGTTTATTACAAAAGTGTAAAAGATCTTTTGTAAAATCGAATTGCTACCTGCTTTGGAGTAAAGGTATATACCGAAGGTAATAAATAATGCAAATGATGGAGTGTAGCTGGCTCTGTAGTTGTGAAATAAAGAACACTCCCATCATATTTCTATGATATTTCTGAATTATTACAAAAATTAGCACTTGTCACAACTACTAAAACTGTGCCTACAGAACCAATAGTAAGTATGAATGATAAACAATTTATTAATTTTATTAAAGAGCATGTTGTTTTTAAACTTAAAGGGATCCTGTCATCGGAAAACATGTTTTTTTCAAAACGCACCAGTTAATAATGCTGCTATCTGGTTACCTTCCCGTTGTTCTTTTGTTTGGCTGCTGGGGGGGAAAAGGGAGGGGATGATATCACTCCAACTTGCAGTACAGCAGTAAAGAGTCATTGAAGTTTATCAGAGCACAAGTCACATGACTTGGGGCAGCTGGGAAATTGACAATATGTCTAGCCCCATGTCAGATTTCAAAATTGAATATAAAAAAATCTGTTTGCTCTTTTGAGAAATGGATTTCAGTGCAGAATTCTGCTGGAGCAAAACTATTAACTGATTAATTTTGAAAAAAATTTTTTCCCATGACAGTATCCCTTTAAGGCTTGAGAAAGCAGAATTGAAATGCTTAAATTTGCCCACCTCTGCCTTCTAGTGCCAGTGCAATCGTAATTTTTATGATTGTAGAAAAATGCTGTGTCCTATTGGTTTTAATTAGGCATTTGTTGTGTTAATCTTGGTTAATTTGGTTTCTTTCTCATTTTTTGTACAAGGATGTGTTTTGATGGTTACCATAATTGAACAGCTTGCTCAAGTCCATAACAATACAGTTCAAGAGGCTATGACAACACTATGTGGCTATCTACCAGGCAAGTAAATGCCCATTATTTTACCTACTATTTTAATTCTTACTATTTGCAGTTAATTTGACTAAAGATTTTTTAAAAAGTGGATCACTTTTTCAGTTTTAAAATATTTGTGATTGGGGTAATGTTATTTTAGAGGCAGAATTTCCTCTACAGCCAAATTTTAATTGTAAATATTCAGCTAATTTCAGGCAAATTAGTTTAGTAAAGTTTAGAATAATATATATGTATAAATATGTACGGTAATGTGAGTAAAAAGACAATGTTTAACCTTTCTGGCTTGGGCATGCAGATTCATTTAGAATATAGGTGCGTTGAAATGTATATTAAGGGGCAGTTTATCAACAGTCAAATTAAAAATTATAATTTTTAAATTCGAGTTTATTGTGTAATTTGACTAGGGAATAATCCAAATTCGATTTGAGTTTAAAAAAAATTCAAAATTCGAATTTAGAAATGTACTGTCGCTTTAAGAATTCAAATTCGACTATTCGCCATGTAAAAGTGTTAGCCTATGGGGGACCTCCTATAATCAATTTGTAGTCGTTTGGTAGACTTTTGAAAATAAAAAAAATTTTGGTGAAAAAACTCTAGCCGAATTCAATTCAAATTTGATTTGAGTTTTGTCAGTCAATCCTGGTCACCTAAATTTAAAAAATTCTAATTTTTTAATATTTATATGTGTGTGTGTATATATATATATATATATATATATATATATATATATATATATATATATATATATACACATACTCCCATAAACTCTAAATTCAACCCTTGATAAATATGCACATTGTGCACATTTTTTTTTACCTTTTCTGGTATTCCAGGCTGCTTATTTATATATATATATATACACATACTCCCATAAACTCTAAATTCAACCCTTGATAAATATGCACATTGTGCACATTTTTTTTTATCTTTTCTGGTATTCCAGGCTGCTTATTATTATGGGGCCTATTGACTAACATTTAAATTTCTATTTTTTTCACAAATCAATTTTTCAAGTTTTATTTCTCTAAAATTTGAGAAAACTTCTGCAAGTAAAAGCAGTCTTGTTCCCATAGAAGGCTGTGGGAGCTGCACTGATCAAGTTGGACATTAAGATTTTTGGATCTTCTTCTCTAGTACTTGCACGTATTTTTGAGTGCATTATTCAGCATTTATTTTTTTCATTAATACTTTCTATATTCTGATCTTTTACCATATAACTAAACATTCATGATTTTAGAGAAATACAGTTTAATCGTAGTTTTAAAAAACTATTATACCACTAAAAGGAGAATGTTGATAAATGGACCTCAATGACTCAAGGTGCATGATACTACTTGTATTTTGTTTGATATATAACCCCTCCCCCCAAGGCTTTGCTTCTAATGCATGTTGATTTTGATCAATTAGGAAGCCCTAATTTAAAATCCTAATGAGTCCCACAGCGCTGATCTTTTACAACCCTCTGAAATGTTAATTGGTACCTATATTATCATGTACCAGATTGTGTATTATTTCACAAGTCCATGGGCAAAGCAGTTTACAAATTGTGCCTTGTCTTTTACTTCCACTTATATATAGTAGTAACATAAAAACATCAGTTGTGTGTCTCATAAACAGGCTTTGAATTTTTAAATGTAATGCAATGGTAATTTTTACAGAGGAAGCCAGAATACGGAGCATTTGCATTCTTCTGACGGAACTTTTTGGACCAGATTTAATTAAATTGTAAGTATGATCAAAACACTGGATCAGCTTCTGTAACTTGTAGTGACAATAAGGGTTGAGGGAGTGGAGTTGTATACAGGTTGTCTAATTATCTACCTTGTAAGACCCAACACGGAGTAGCTTCAATTCTCCTATTTACACCTAAACAGGGCCGGACTGGGAGAAAAAAGCAGCCCTGGCAAAAAAAATTAAAGCAGCCCACTTCAGGTATTGGATTGGTTATCTGGAAACCCATTTTTCAGAAAACTCCAAATTAGGAAAGGCCGTCTCCCATAGACTCCATTATATGCAAACAATCCAAATGTTTAAAATTGATTTCATTTTCTCTGTAATAATAAAACAGTAGTTTTAGCCAAACTAATACATAATAAGTCTTTATTGGGAGCAAATTTTTTTTTAATCCGTTCCTTGGAGACAATTATACAGGGGAATATTAGATAAAAACCTGTCAACAGATGCCCAAAGCCTGCCATGTCCTGCATAGAAAACTGGCCAGATATGGGATGAGTGTGACGTAGTTGTTCAGCTTAAATATATTGCAATATATGGACAAAAAATCCCTGTTTTGTTTAAAGGATAAGGCATTTTTAGTAGCTTAAGGCACAAAATGTTTCAATGTCCTTAATATATTGATAATGGGCTGAGTGCAGAGGACTCTTGCATAGAAAACTACACATAGATAGCTAGAATCTCAGCTGTCATAAAGCAGGGCAAGACTGCTGTGAATAATTAAACTGTGCAGTGATAGTATCAGTATGATGACATAACACAGTTATGACAAGTATCCCAAATGGGATAACTAAATCTGCATTAAAATGTATCCAAACAGGATTTTCATAAAGATCTATTTAACACCATAATATTACTATAACTATTTACAGCAGCATGATCTTGGGCTATTCCATGTGGGATTGTGCTGAGAAGCTAGATGTATGCTGGCAGATTAGAACAGATTGCAAAATTAAACTCCAAACTTTTTTAACAGCAAAGTAGTTGTTCTTACCTGCCCTTTCTCTGTACAGTTGGGGGGGGGCAAGGGGGGAAATGCAGAACAGCAGCAGAAAATTCCATCCCTCCCTTCATCAGCAGGAACTAATGGGGCGTTTCAAAAGCACTGCAAACGTGCTAATGTTTTCCCTGTGCAGGTCTTCAGTTTCCGGCTCACTTCTGCTGCACGCCCTCTAGTGGTAGAAAATTTTAGTGCGGGTCCTGCTAAATTAAATTTCTGCACGCGCTGCACACATGCGGGGACTCTCTTCATCTGAGCGCAATGGCCCTGCGCACAAGAGCACACTGTCCGTGCGGCCCAATTCCCATACAGAGGCAGCGGCCCAACGGGCATTTGCCCGTATTCACAAATGGCCAGTCCGGGCCTGCACCTAAACATGACTGAAAGACCCCTTGTACCTGTAATTTAAATTAAATCGATGCATATAGTAATGTTCGCTCTTTACCTTATAAGTTTTCTCCAGTCATCCACCAACTAGTATAATGAAGATATAAAGCAAAATATAGTATAATATTGCTTTAATAAATGTTAAAAATCACCATAAAACAAACGATTTTCTACTCACAAGGATCCCCAGATCATAAAGCACGTAGTACCCAAAGCAAAATAAAAGTCCGGAGTTCTCTAGGTCCAGGAAGGTTTCTCCTGTTGAGTCTGTGATTGATGAATAAATCAAACTGCTCCAATATCCATGACCAATGAATAAATCAAACTGCTCCAATATCCAACGCGTTTCGCAGTCTCCCTTGACCGCTTCCTCAGGGAAGGTGTGATGATCACACAAGTCCTTGTTAATCATGTTGGTGCTGCTTCCTCCCTGTTGTAGACTTACCCGTTTATATTTATTGTGACATAATTACCCGCAACTTGATGTTCAAATAAGCTATTATTATTTTGTTTAAAAACACTGAAAAATCATACCCTATACCACATTTGTACCAGCCATTTTTCTGCAGCAAAGAGAGAAAGCTCTTGGCTAACCTACAGTATATACTATTAACTGGAGATTATAATGAATAATGTATCCCCTGCTAAAATGTGTAACAGTATTGAAAATCACCGTGGAGTTATTTGAACTGTATAAAAGCACTCAGCACTAGTGTCATAAACCTTTCTCCCTATATTTTTGTTTTCAGCAGGACAGTCTTGAATTGCGGGCCATAAAATGGGGTGGGCATGTGTTTCATCTGATCAAGGAGTGTCTGGCCCTCTACTTAAGAGTATACATATAGATATATGTCTTGTCCTGAACGTACTTTTTTTTCTATTTTTGGAAATATAAACAGCTTTTGTTATTTATTTTACTAAATACTCTGAAACTGAAATTAAAGTCGTCATCTTTATTTATTTACATTAATTTATAATAAACAGGGGTCTTACATTAATTAACAAGGGTTACAACGTTAAAAATAGGATCAGCCCTACTCACAAGAGCACACATTTGAAAGATATAGAATATTTTTGAATTTATGATACATTGATGTCTTTTGAATTACGATACATTGAATGTAAGTGGGGGTTTTAATAAGTGTTTCAAAGTTTGGAATAAGGGAGTCTGATAACTTGAGGCAGAGAGTTCCAGAGACAGGCAGTAACCCAATAGAAGGCAGAACCCAGAAATGGATGAGAGGAGAAGAGAGGCAAAGATTTTGGATGAGCAAAATATTTTGTTGTTTTGCTGTGAAAAATGTCCATAGACTTTAATGCATAGTAAAAAAATATGTTGTGCTGTTTGGAAAATTTTACATGAAAAAAACACCCGTTGACTTCAATGAATTTGGAAAATTTTTGGCAAAGCAAAACAGGTCAGATTTGACAATAACTAGTGAAGATTAGAAATAAGAGTGTGGATTGTGTGAAGAAGTAGATATTGAGATCACAGCTGAGATACAGGGAGATTGTTAAAGGGGAACTATCACAATTCACACACATTTAATATAAGCTTTAATATATTTTCTTCTGACACCCAACTGCTGCATGAAGAGAAAATGAAGAGAAACAGATGCTGAGAGAGGGATAATGAAGATAAACTTGATTATTTCAGAGACAGTGCAGAATTTTTCATTGATTGTATTTAGAATGTTCCTTACTTCAGTATGAGGGAGCCAGTGAAGGGAAATGCACAGGGGAGTGGCTGATGTGGATCTCTGTCACCATCTGCCATTGGTAGAGTTTCACATGGTTTTCTATGGGAAGCAATGGCAGGAGAGTAAGGGTGCTTTTTATACCTCTCGCCATTTACATTTTAAAAAGTGGAACAAATAAGGCCACTCCATCTCTGTAGACACACAGATCACACCCTACAGATAGCTCTTAATCTTTCCTAAACCATAATTACTTTCCAGTAAGAGTACATATTGACAATCACAATCCTTCCTGAAAGCACTACCGTGGCTATAACGCCATATGTGCCATTAGGTTTAATCTGTTGATACCACATAAATGTCAATACTATACTGTATTATGGAGACTTGATTATCCCCTTTGATAAGATCTTAAAATATATACCAATATATACAATGATTTCTTTTTTTAGGATAAACCATAAATTGAATGCTGATGTAATATGCCATGCAGTGAACCTATGCAGTAATGACCCAGGTCAGCCTTTTTGCCATGTGTTTGAAAAGCCTAAGGTAAGCGAAATTGTTCATTCTCACTGTAAGTTTCCCTACAGGCCCAGTTCAGAAATGCATTATCCTAGCTGCCTTTTACCTTACAGTTTTTATCATTTGGCTGAAAATAATAGTGCTTAGTAAAGAAGGCAAGAGAATGAGTGCTCAGCGGCTTGACAGCTTTTAACTTACATATCAATTGTGATGAGCGAATTTTTTCGCCAGACATGGATTTGCGGCTTAATTCCGTCATCTGCGAATTTTTTAGTGGAACCATGGCAAAAATTTGCTTCAACAAAAAGTCACAGAGATAAAAATTCACCATAAGAAAAAACTCTCATTGACTAATGCATTCGAAGTGAGAAAAATTGACGGGCGCATTAAAATTTAAAGCATGTCAATAATTTTTACGCCCCTTGACTTCAATGTGTTTCGCAATTTCTTTCGGCAAAGCAAAATGGGACAGATTCGCTCATCACTACATAACAATGTAACAGAAGTTGAAAAAAAAAACATACTTCCATTAAGTTTAACTATTTTGTACAAATTAAATTTACTAACTACTACAGGCTCGATTAGCTACAGTTAGTACACCCAGTACACACAGAATAGTGCTGAACAAAGTTTTTTCCGGCCACACCCACTGCCCAATCAGCCCACATGGAGGCCCAAACAGCCCCCACCAGCCCACTAAATAGTGACTTTCTATGGCACCTTAAAGCAGCCCCTCTGGCATTTGCCAGAACCCACAGATTGCCAGTCCGGGCCTGTTGCACCACATAAAAAGCAACTCGCAAATGTACAGTGAAACATGGTTTTACATAATATTTTCTGGAATCTTATTACAAAATTTTGTTATGTTTGATGATGACTGTTTGTCATCTGTGAATGTTATTATTAATGAAATTAAGAGGTTTAAAATAGTAACAGATGCATATTTTGCCATGGTTCTGCCTCTAAATAGTCAATTCCAAAGGGTCTGCACCTCATACAGTCAGTTGTGCATGTGAGAAGTCTTGCACATGCCCCTTCCCCATGAGTGCAACATTAATGCTGCAATGCTTCAAAGTAAAATGTACTCCTTTTAGTACTTGAAATTTTTATTTTAAGCATTTCCCTGATTTTACATTTTTCCAGATTTTACACTACTTTTTCCTGGTCACCTTAAAAATGTAAAATGAGGGTTTTACTGTATGTCCTTTTTCAGTTGGTTTTTCAACTCATCTCCTGCTAATATACAGTACATATGCAAAATAAAAAAACATTTTAATAATAACAATAATAATACATTTATCAGAACTCTAGAAATCAATTCATATTAGTTAAAAAATTAAAAGTATTAAAAACAGTGTTTAAGGTTGTGATTTCATCAAAATTAAACTCAATGATCAGTGAGTAATGTAAGATAGTATAAACGCAGAGAAAGGTGAGTAAAACAAAAATGTAATGCAAGTACACTCAGAAATGACTGTAGGACAGGGGAATAGAACAGATCATAAGGGTCTTCCCCCAGTAGATATGTAAGGAACAGCGCCTATTTGCCTACCAGAAACTGCTAACAGGGCACCTCAGTACAAGGACAGTGGCTCCAAAATGGATCCCTGTCACTCATAGGCGGATGAGCACTTTACACACTGCTCCATGCTTAGAATGTGATCCCTATTATCCTAAACCATGTGCATTTCACAGGAGATTCAAAAGTAAGAGCAGTAGAAGCTATTAGCTTGTAAAATATATGAATCTTCTTGGTGACACTTGGGGAAATACATGTGCAGATCGCATTCACCAGAATTCTTTTTGACAAATCTTTATTAACAAAATGTTGGGATAATTTTCACCTGTCTTGGTTTACACGTTTAATTACTTTGTATTGTGGTAGGAAGTTAACTTATATGATTATCATATTGTCTTTATTCAAAAAGACCAACTGAAATGAAGTCGAAGTTTTTTTTCCGGCCGAATAGGTCTGTTTTTGATCGATAGGTCTGTATTTGGCCCGAATACGAATCGTACAAATCTAAGTAATAGTGCAATCGATCAAATTCGACTCAATGTTTCACCCCAAAAAAACTTTGATTTATCAAAGTCCACCAATTGACTACAAATAGGTTCTAAGAGGTCCCCCATAGGATAAAACAGCAATTCGGCAGGTTTTAGATGGTGAATTGAATCGAATTTGGACTATTCCCTAGTTGAAATACACAAAAAATAGCTTGAAATTCGAATTTTTTAAATTCGAAAATTCACCACGACCTTTGATAAATCTGCCCCTAAATGTTGGCTTCCAGTGGCGTAAAAACAAGGAAGGTGGGTCTGCTTCCTTGTAGTCATTCACAATTTTTCTCCCATTATGGGTTACCTGTGATATTATGCAGTGGGGGCCCTACGTTATGCCCCTGTTGGTTTTGAATTTTAAAAAGCACACATTATTTATGAATTAAAAATACCACCGCTTTGTGATTGCTTATAAGGTACAGTTGTTATTCTATTATTATACTACCGCCTGATACAACCATCCCTCATGGCAGAACAGCCCTGAACAATTTATTGGTTTATCATGAAGGCATGCAGATATTTTAAATAAGGTTATAAATACCACATTATAAGGGCTCTTACACAGACATTTTTCTATATGTATGCTGAATGCAAAAAAAGCATATATTGTGGTTGAACGTGTTTTCTACGCAACTATGTGCGTTTTTTTCTGTTCCAAACACAACCCTCTTTTCTATTGATAGCTGAACGCGCATCGAGTTTTAGAAGGCAAATGGTGTTAAATGCTCATGCGTACAACCAGGCAGAATGTAATGGAATAAATTATTGAATGAGTTTGCGCTCAAACCTGCGTTTAAATGTGAGTTGTACGCATAAAAGAACGCCTGTGTGTAAGAATCATAATCGCTGTTCTGTTTTCAGGCTGAAATCTGCCTGTTACCAGCAGAGACAAGTGGTTTCCATTAAAGCAAATGACAGACTGTACCCATCAGGTTTGAATGTTTTACCACCACTTAAAAAACACCAGCAGGGAATGTGCCTCATGGGCCATAAGCCTGCATTTAAGAAGGGATAGTAATAGGCATTAATATCACCAGGCTTTCTAAAAATTGCTTCTCAAAATATTATTGGAATGAAAAAGAGATACAGTATATGGATTTTTAGTCTGTTGGAACTCTAAATGAAGTCAATTCGATGAATATAAATAAGTTATAATATTCTTGAGGCAGGTGCAATGTACTTCATAAGCAGAAAATGTAATAATGTGTTCAGTCATCCAGAGACGCATTCTAACTGAAAAAAGTATATAGAGAAGCTAAAACTGATGAATTCTCTTGTGTGTATTATTCGCAAATACAGTACATTCAGTTTAAATAAGCCTGAATTCATAGGCACAAAAACAGACTGGGTAATACACTCTGGTCCATTTTTATTAAAGCGGCAGTGTTCTCCTTTCCATAACTAGAGTTAAATGAATAGGCGTGGAGCATACCTTTTCCCTGTTATTCAGGAAAAATCAATGTTTTATGTTACTTATTAAGGTGGACATGCAAACAGGGAAAATGAATCTACTCTATGTTTGGTGCTTGCAAAGTAGATTATTAAATTGCTCTTATACAATCCCTCCCTTCGCCATTTGTTGTGACAGTTTTGTTAGCAGGATTCTTTTATCTGTGCCTTGGCACTGGCTAATTATCTACCCTGCTAAAGCCAAAAATGGAGTAGCTTAATTTTTCGAAGAAATCCGCTAAAACAATAGACCGTATAGCATATGCAAAACTCTGATGAAAAGATGCAGTTACACGTTGTACTGTATTTTCCATATCTATTATATATATATATATATATATATATATATATATATATATATATATATATATATATATAAAAAGAAGCAATGTGACAGCACTCCAAGGATTTACGACATGAAGATCCTTGGGCATTGTAGTTTCCACTCCACTTGTACAACATTTAAAAAAAAATATGTCTTTATTTAATTTTGAAGGTTGGGCTAAAAAGGTCAATCAAATATGCAAAGAATATCCTGGAAGAATCCAGTATTATGGTATGTATGTATTTATTTCTACCACTGTCTTTCAGTGTCGAAACCCAGTGCCAAAATTTGCTTTTCAATGACCCTCACAAAACCTACAATGACACCACTGGTGTATAAAGAAGGCAATTGCTGTTACACATTTGCTGTATGGGGCTCTATACAAAGTGTCTTTAAACATGATATACAGTTTTGGTATATCTTAACCAACTGGATTTAAATGCAGGCAGTTTTGGTCTATCTCTGCCAGTGTAAAATATTTCATTACCTTTAAGCTGGCCATACATGCCCAGATCTGGTGAGACAGATTGACCAGTTTCAACCCAGATCATATGAGCATGTATAGCAAGTCAGGGGATCTTTTTTACTAATAATTATGCAAGCCTGGTAGATATGGATTATTGGTCCTAATTAAAATTTGTCAGGTTCTGTTCTAACTTTGGCATTGCCTTCTTTCTCCTTATTGTACTTTTCCCTCATGATTTTTACTCCCAGCTTTTTAGCCATAAGTTACAAAAGAACATTTGATTTACAAATAGAGGGGATTCCAAACTTTTGTACACTGTACAAACCTGGGATGCTCTAGTTAGAACTTAGAAATGGATTAACCAGCTTGCACTCCATTTACCAGTCCTAGGTAACCCAAACTTTGACCCAGGACTAGACCTTGATGTAAGGGCTGGAACCTGGATCTCCACCAAGGAACTAGCACCTTCTACACTGGGAACACCACAAAACACCCAATCATGGACTTAGAGAGATTTACACACAGGCAAATCATCTACTTAATGTGCACATACTTCCCAGCCCACTCTTAGAGGTACAAACTCATTTTACAGTTAACCCCAACCCCATCACTAAAATATAAAAACAAAATTGGAAGCTGAATTAGGATATAACATCCCAGATGACACCTGGAACAAAAAACTGCAACAACAAAACCTCCCCATGCACAAAATTACAAGCTATATATTACTTACATAATGGTACAGACACCCAACCAAGCTAGGTAAAATATACGGCTGGGTATTTCCAGTATGTTGGTGTTGCAAGAGTCACCCAGGGATGTTAACCCACATCTTCCATGACTGTCTGGCCCTCTCCACTCATTGGACCTTCATCTGAGATACAATTAAAACTGTCACTGATGCAGACATTCCTAACACTCCCTTCATTCAGTAGGTGCCAATAATAATTCACTAATACCAATCCTGCTGGACACAGCAATAACACAAATACTGTAGCATTGAATGGAAGTTTATAGTATCAGAGACTGTCTGAGAATGACCAATCTCTCAAAGCAATCAAGCAGCACTGAGAGTATACTCACTAATGTATATAGGGATGTCCACTCCCGAAGCCTGGCCCCAGGACACCTGATGTTCATAAATGGTACGTAAAGCAATATATCGGTACTAACTACAGAATGGGGAAGGTCCCCATAGGCTTTGCTATCTTTTTTTGGTCAAAGAAAAATCGTTCGATCGATGGATTAAAATCCTTCGAATCGAACAATTCGAAAGAGTTAATCGTTCGATCTAACGATTTTTCGTTAGATCGAACGAATTGCGTTAAATCCTTCGACTCTGATATTCGAATTCGAAGGATTTCAATTCGGCAGTCGAATATCGAGGGTTAATTAACCCTCGATATTCGACCTTAAGTAAATTTGCCCCTAGATGTATCAAATTTTAAATGGCAACAACTGCACTGGAATTGCTCTGCCAAAACTGGTCCAGTTTACATAAACAATACAACACTGCCACCTTTGAGACAATAGATGCACTTGTGCTTGATTCAGATATATAAATACATATGATAACAGTAATCCAAACAGACTAACAGGACGCAATAGCGCTTCCTACGAAAACATGCATGCAAGAAGCTGCTTTCGATGTAATTAACTTTTGATGAAATATCAACTGCATTTCAACTGGCCCTGTAGCCCCAAACAAAACAGCATGGATTTAGAAAGACTATCAATAGCATTTAAGTTCCACTTCCATTAGTGAAATAGAAAACATAGAAGGGAGAAAATGGGCAAAAACAAAAGCACAACAGAAATGTCACTGTGACTAAAATAAATGGCAGCCTGATAAAGGTGCATGGTGGCATGATGACATATTTTCAGCAATAGGTGCAGAATGTATCAGTGTACAGTGTATACCATGAGTGGGTATGAAAGTGAATTGTGTATGGAATCTAAGCTTTAGCACCCCAGCCTCTTAGTAAATGTGTAAATGTGAGACTATAACTATAATAAAATGTAATAGTCCAGTGATAAATGTTGATATTTTAAACAAAATGTTTTTGTTTTCAGAAAAATGCAGAAGTTCTTTCCCTATCTCTCAGCAAGATCTGCAAGCAGCCACTTCTCAGAAGGCTTTGTGAAACAGAATCGTAAGTGTCAGCACCAACACAGCACAGAACTATGTATTTTCTGCATTATCCTGATTATTTCCACACGAGTGCAAAGTACATCAGTTTCCTATTTGACAAGTGACATG
Source organism: Xenopus laevis (assembly GCF_017654675.1). Classification (NCBI taxonomy): domain Eukaryota; kingdom Metazoa; phylum Chordata; class Amphibia; order Anura; family Pipidae; genus Xenopus; species Xenopus laevis. The sequence goes on from NC_054381.1 coordinate 67,864,834, forward strand.
AGCCATGGTGCAATTGTGATTGCTCAGAATTGTGTGAAATGTCCTTGTTAGATTTTGATGCTTGTATGTTAACAAGCACATTCAGTCTGGCATTTAGGTGCCAAAGATAAAATTGGTTCCTTCTCTAGATTACCTGATTTGATTTTTATTATGTACCTTTCATGCCTCAGTTTTAAGTTTAATGGAAGTCGGAGCAAAAATCAATTTTCCACAACATGAATAGAAAATTCAAATGTTTGATAATTTGTACAAGTATTAGAAGCTTACCATTTTGGAAAGATTATTAAATAAAATGTGCATTATTTCAAACCTCCTTTTACCTTAAGGCAAGGTTTAGCAATTCCATTGGTTTTTAAATTAAACTTTTAAATAGTGAAAAAGTGGTTGGACTAGCCCCATGTACACCTACAATTATGCATTTAAAGTAGTTTCAACGTTACGTTCATATAGTTGTCTATGTGATTATAAAATTTAAGCGTTCATACAGTGTCCATATAATTTTCAGATTTGCATGTATATTTTTATTTACATATAGTAAGTATAGTTACAGTATAGTAATTACCAACAAATGCATTCCAACATATCAGGAGAAGCATCCTTATACAAGTCTTTTGAACAAGATCAAAAGTAAAAAACAACACCCGGTACAGAATTTAACTACTTGCTCTACAGGTACCAATGCAACATACCATAACAAACTTACTCAGCACTTTACCTAAGGTAAAAATACATATGTTCAGAGGGAGGTCAACACTCCTGTTGTTTATTGTAGATCTGTATCTTGACAACATTGCTCAGCAGCCTTATCTTTTAATGATTGTGCTGCACTGTCCTTTGAACCAGGAAACACACAACAGTAATAAGAAGGCAAGGAAGCTAGGGACTGTTGTCAGGGTCTTGCTGCTGGTCATAAAAAGTAAGAATTCAAATGACTAAAGACATAAGGTTTCCGAGCTTATGGGAGCGTGTATGGCAGATTTAGAAAATTTTGCTCATGCATAGAAGAGGTACTGTCCTGTAATTTTTGTGGAAAAAAAGGTCTGTGGTTTTCAAAAGTATGACTATAAGAATTAACAGGCCTCAAAAATCAAATTCAGAAGCCAACCTAGTGGTGATGCCATTTGAAGTTATATTGAATGGGTACAACCTCAGGATTATTAGCTTCTCATACTATAAAAGCTACTCATCTTACAGTGTCTCAGGCTGTTTGATATACTTTTTTGCATCTTATTATACATAAAAATTATAATACACAAATGTTATTCTAATGTAATGTCATTTCACTAAACAAAGGACCATATTTGCTACTTTCCACAGATCCTTACCCCTGCTAGATATTGACCAAGATAACTTCAGTGTCTTTCCAGTAAGTACATTCTTGCATGTATAAAGCAAACACACACACGTGTTATATATATATATATATATATATATATATATATATATATATATATATATATATATATATATATATATATATATATATATATATATATATATATATATATATATCTTGAATGGAGCACATTCACAAACACCCCAAACACATCAAAAGCTCTGTTTATTGAGCAGAAGTCAAAGTTAAAACACATGCACATACATCTATATATATATATACTGCTACGACACAAGTAAACTAACACGCAAGAAGTTAACACAGGTTTGTGATAATGATACTAAAACAATGGCAAACCCTAAAATCCATATATTTTTCATTACTGGCATTTGTAATACATTTTATCTCAGATCAGAGAAACAAATACGAAATTCTCATTTATTTTACGTGTGTGTGTGTTTGGTTTTAGTATGCATAACGTGATAAAAGTTATAAAACATAACAGAAACATTGACTTTTGGGGCCTATTATATAGTATTACAATATGGCCAAGGACTCTTCGGATTTAAATAGTCGGCATAGAAAAAATATAAATGTACAAAAAGAAAGGTTTATTACTCACACAGAGACCCTTCATCTGGAATGAAAAACAAAACCAAAGCCATTTTTTGTGTGTGTACAAAAAAGTCCTGCACCCTTCAATTGCTTTATAGTTAAAACATGTAAAAGAAGGGCAATGTTTCAGAGCTTCACACTCCTTTCTCAAGCCTCAATTGTTGAAAAGTATACCCACACTTTTACAAGCCCATCTCCACCCTTAACCCCATCCCTTAATTAGACACAATATTAACTCCTACAACACCACACTGAATCACAATATTGAATTTTTACAAAATACAATGTCCTGAGAAGATGCGGTAATAGGCTTTTATATTTACAGAAGAGGGGAAAATGTTGGATCCACAGACTGCAGAGATTTGAACTCAGGGGCATGAATAGGGAATATGATTAAATAGCATTTGTCTAATAATACTATAAGTATGTGATGTACAGTTAGGGGCCGATTCACAAAGGGTCGAATATCGAGGGTTAATTAACCCTCGATATTTGACTGGGAATTAAAATCCTTCGACTTCGAATATCGAAGTCGAAGGATTTTAGCGCAAATAGTGCGTTCGAACGATCGAAGGATCATTCCTTCGATCGAACGATAAAATCCTTCGAATCGAACGATTCGAAGGATTTTAATCCAACGATCGAAGGAACATCCTCCGATCAAAAAAAGTTAGCCAAGCCTATGGGGACCTTCCCCTTTTTTACATGTTTTAACAATACAGCAATTGGAGTGTGCAGGACTTTTTTGTACTTTCGTTGTATGAATGCCTGCAGCAACAGTTCAACTTTTCTGTGGAGGATATATGTGTGTGTGTGTGTGTGTGTGTGTGTGTGTGTATATATACACCTTGAGAATAATGTAGCCCTGGATATTATATCGTCCAAGAAGTCATCCAGGCCTCTCTTAAAGGTACTAATGGAATCTGCCATCACAATATCATCCAGTAGCGCATTCAAAATTCAAAACCCTAGTTCCCTTCACCGTGAAATCAAATAATTTATAGTGTCATATGAAATATATTTTACATTTAATAATGTAAAGACCTGTATTACATTATATAGGGTTTAAAATGGTGAACCAAAATCTATGGTGAACCTTGCAGTTTAGTAGGTTGTTGTAGGTTACACATACTGTTGATGGAGTTCTAAACTTTGGGGGGTAAAAATATTTCAAGATCTTAGCCCACAAAAAGTCCTGGTGGATCTGTGAGTTAAGAATGAGATAAAATAATAAGATGGTAGAACTACCAGACTAAAGTCTAGCTTTGTTTATTTGCAGTCTTTAAGAGGATATCATTGGAGAGGAAGAGACTGTAATGATACAGACAATTCTGTTTATCCAGGTCGAAGGTAATGTTTTTTTTGCTAATATTAAACAAAAAATGTTTAGTGTGCATAAAAAAAAGAGAAACACAATTTGCAATAATCTACCTATCTGAAACAGAATCACCAGCACCCATATCCAGAGGTGTGGTTGACAACAAAGAGAAAAATGGAGCTTTTTCCAAATTTACATGAAATCTATTTATACAAAACAAGTCAACTACATGTTGATGTAGTCCCATATTACCTTATAATTCAAATATTGCTATTTGTATATCAAAAGAGCATCAACACATTTGTGTTTCCATATGTGTTTGAAGAAGCCTGTTTTGATCAGCCCTTTTCTTTGTGTCAAAAAAAGCCATAAATTAGAGGTATAATGCATACCATAATGGTATAATAATTCTAAAGGTTTATAATTTCCACCCTTTTAAGGCAGGGATATAAAAAGGTTTATTCGCCTTTACTGTGAAGGATGCTTTTTGTATTTTACTTGTCTCTGAAGAATGTGAATATATTTAAAAGTCATAGGGACAAAGTTACTAACCACAGAAAATTCGCCAGCGACGGCTTCGCTCACAGCGCAACACTTCACCAGGAGTAGATTCGCCAGGACAACGCTAATTCACTAAAATCCAAAGTTGCGTCCAGGGCGCCGAACGCTGGCAAAGTTGCACTCACATTACTACAAGTCGGCCTAGCGTTGCCTAATTTGCATACAACGGGAAGTTAAAGTTCAATGGACGTATTTTTTGCAGCAAATACATTACACAAGCCCGGGAAACCTAAATAAAATAGAGTTGATATATGTAGGACACATGAGCCCAGTGTACACTTTGTGTGCCATATGTTAGGAAATGTAGGGGGAAGCCGGGTACCCCAAAAAAATTTACGCTCTTTTTCAGCCTATAACCCTGAAAAAGGAAAATACGCTACTGTTTTTTGAGACTTTTTTTAGGAACTCCTATCTTATTGCACTTCGCCTGGTCTAAGGTGGCAAAGGCAAGTGTGTAAAATGTAATGTTCAGTAAAATCTGCATCTTAGTGAATTTGTGTAGTAACATCCATTCGCCAGAGTGCAAATTCGCCAGGCGTTAAGGAGCGAAAAATTTTCAACTATTTTTTTAAGGAACTCCTATCTTATTGTACTTTGCCTTGTCTGAGGTGGCGAAGGCAAGTGTGGCGCAAGATGTAATGTTCAGTAAAATCTGCATCTTAGTGAATTTGTGTAGTTACGTTCATTTGCCAGAGCGCAAATTCGCCAGGCGTTAAGGAGTGAAGTACTGTTAGAGTCTATCTCCTTCGCTAGCGCAGTTAGTCACTTCGCCCTTTTGCCCCATAGTCTTAGGGGGTTATTTACTAAACTCTGAATGCAAAAATCACGAAAAATTCATGATATTTTTTAATAAAATCGGACTTTTAAAAAAAGTCATGAATTTTTCGGAATTTACTAAACCCCGAGGATGGAAAAGTCCGGAACTAAGAATCCGGCATCTCAGACCTGTCAAGGTTGCATATAAGTATAAGAAGAATTACCAAACACTTGAAAGCTTGTGAAGCGGGGCGAACCCCTGCGTGTTTATTCACGTCAGTGATGTAACGATGTCTGACGAAGGGGTCCACCCCTGAAACGTTACATCACTAACGTGAATAAACACGCAGGGGTTCGCCCCGCTTCACAAGCCTTTGAGTGTTTGGTAATTCTTCTTATACTGTATCATCGAAGAGGTGCCGACCTCTTTTCCAAACACCAGGCAGGACACTTGGAGAGGCTGGGAAGATAGGTATCGTATTTGCATGAAAGGTTGCATATAAGGCAATGGGAGAAGTCCCAAGGATTTTTTGAAGTGCGCTGGGTTTTTGGCAATACCCAGAAGCTTTCGGTGTTTTCGGGCAAAATTCTGAGTTTTCAAGTTAAAAATCTAATTTTTCATTTTTTCAGATGTTTTCCAGCAAACAAAATTTTCGGGAAAGTGTATTAATAAATAAGCCCAAAAAAACCTGTGCGGATTTGGTCGGAGTTTTTTTCAGAAAATTTGGACTTTGATAAATAACCCACTTAGTGGCTATATTATTATTGGCTTTTTCAACACTGATGCAGCGATTTGGTTAAGATATGTTACATAGATAGAGGCGAGACCAAGCTATTTAATTTACTAATGCTGCAGTAGATTTTCCAGAATGGCTTCACTGCCTCTAGTCCTTATTAGTGTGTTCACAAATAAAGTATACAAGACTTGGCTTCTTAATCAGATATTTGCTTTATTAACTCAACAGTAATTACAACACTTGGCTTCACTCTGACTACTGAGTATGGTCTTGGCCCAATCTGTCCCTGCTCCAGAACAACTTCTTTCCTTGACTCAAACACTGTCAGAATGACCACCACTCCCTTACTTCCTCCTCCAGTTAAACAAATCCTACAAAAATCCAACTTTATAAACAACTTGAACAGTAAGTTTGAGCAAAATGTGTTAAACTACCATAGAAGTGGATACTATTACACAGGCCCGGTGTCACGGCTGGCACCCGATACCAGAACAAATGCCAAGCACCCTGGTCTCGGCTCGGCTTCACCAGTAGTGTGACCACCGTTGGGCTTCGGGAGGAGCCCTCAGCTTACTTGGGTGCCACCTGGACTTAACGAGGGGTGCAAGGCGAGATGTTCTGGCTGGTGAAGGGGCACGGCTGTATAGCAGAGTCTTAAGGCCGAAGGTCACGGTACAAAAGGTCAAGGCAAGCGGATGGTCAGACAGGCTGGATCGAGGCAGGCGGATATCAGAATCGTCAGGAAGGCAAAGGGTCAAAACCAGGTGATCAATCAGATGGGTTGAGGCAGAATCAGAATCAAATAACAGGCAGAGGTCAAGCCAGAACGTCAAACAGGAGGATTAAGCAGAGTCAAGGTCGGTTTCAGGCAAGGGTCAGGTTCCAGAGATCAGAATAGTCAAACAGGCAGGCAAGGGTCAAAACAGATAATCAGGATCAGATTCACGCAGAATAGCAACAGCTAAAGCACCAGGAACAAATCCTAACAAGGGTAATGACAAACTGAGGGAATGCCCCTTTAATACTTTTGAATTTGGCGCCATTGCGCGCATGCGCCTTTATATCCGGAAGTGCGCATGCGCGCGCGCACTAGCAGAGAGCCGGCACAGGGGAAGGAACAACGCGGCGCGGCGGGCGTCCCTGCCGTCCCCCCACTAGATAACCAGGGTGAGACGTTACACCCGGACTGGCAATCTGAGGGTTCTGGCAAATGCCAGAGGGGCTGCTATAAGAAAGTCCCATAGAAAGTCAGTATTTAGAGGGCTGGTGGGGGCTGTCTGGGCCTCTATGAGGGCTGAATGGGCCTCTGTGTACCTGAAATGCCAGGGCCTATTTTAATTCTCAGTCCGGACCTGCTTACAGCCCTGTGGCTCAGCTTTGAAGTTTTCTGTTGGTACTTTGCCTTCCAAGACCAGGCATTTGTTTTAAAAGAAGCAGGAGGATATTATACAGTATAAAATTTAAGATACACCATTGTGTCATGCACAAAAATATGAAGCATTCAATTGTCCAGAGCATTAAGGATTTGATCAAATCGCAGCATGTTTTGCAGACTTTATCCCATACTGAATCCTTGGATTTGCAGACGCAGAAAAGTTTTTACAAATTTTTATTCTTTTTTCAGCTATGCTAGTGTAGTGGATAAATAAAACTTCTCTACAAATAATATGTATTGCTAATTATATACACTATGACAGTGTTTTATCAGAGTTTAATTTGAATTTTTTTGCACTAAAACTCCTGTTATACTTTCAAAAAATCGAATGTACGACATGTATTTAAAAAATTTAATATACGGTAAAACTTTTGCATCTAAAAACTGCTGAGTTCATGTAAAAGTCAATGGGAGCTATCTATGGCACATTTAAAGTGTTTGCAATACTATTGAGTATAAATTTGAAGTGTACAAGTTTTTTTCACAAGTTTATTTATATTTGTATGTTTTAATAAATCAAACATTCATTTATCATCAAAAAATTTGATTTATTCATAGTAGAATAAACCGCTTACATTACACAAATTAGAATTTTGATAAATACGTCTCTATGTATCACCTGCTAATGGAAGTATGTTGTGTCTCATAAAATGTAGAGAACAAGTAACTGTCGATTTTACAATGTGCAACAAAAAGAAAATGCCATAATAAGCTAAATAAACTAGCAGAGAAATACAATAACAAGTTCAACATAAAGCCACGAAGCAAGCTCTAGTAACAAAAACAATAATAGCAGGTTTATCAGGAAATATGTGCACATTGATCTATCCCATATTTAACATATTTTAAGGGCAGAAAATGTTGCCTTGTGACTCTTTCTAGGCCTTTCACTGCCTCTTTCAAGTTGAAATTAGTTGTAATTTATAAACATTGCAGATATGGACTTGTGGGTCCTAGTTAGTTCTTGGCTAATAGTTAGGTGGAGCATCAGCAGGCAAAGATAATATAGGTGTATTCATTCAGTCTATAATGATATACAAGATAGAACCGTAAATGAAGCCATTGGCACTCCCAGTCAATCAGAACTGGTTCTGCTAAATACACACATGCCTGCTATTTAATATTTTTCTGAACACCATATTATTTCGCTATTAACCTCCCTTGATTATCTTTGCTTAATATAGAACTTTGATGCACCTTTTATGGCATGGTGCTGTTTGCTGCTCTGTCACAGTAAAAACCCATGTGAATGTCAATGGATCACTGTATTATCATGTTTTTTCTTTTGTGGTAAGGGAGAGTGTTTTCATAGTTAGACTACACAAACCAGCTCAATTATAATTTGTGTGTAAACAAATAAAACTGTATTTAACAGATATAAGTAAATTGTCCATTTGTCACACAGGACCCAGTGAGGCGCTTTTAAATGTTAGGGAGTACATTTCCACAACTAACTAATTGAAATGAATACCCTGTGTTTGAAAGGTATCTTAACCCATTAGGTAATACAGAAAAAGCTGTAAGTGGAAGTTTAGTCATAATATGTACAAAAGTGGTATAATTTATTTTTATTAGCGAAATAAAAGCCAATGATTATTTTATGAGCAATTATACATTGAGCTATTTTTAATGGATTATGTTTATATTGCAGGGCTTTATTTACTTTATGAGTACTTTAAAAAACATTTCACCATTTGAAACCTCAGTAAGTAAAAGACTACACAGCATATAGGAAGAGTTGTAAAGCAATGTTGCATGTGAGTAAATGTAAAAGGGGTTAACCTTTAAGTTAACCTTTAGCATGTCATAAAATGGACATTTTGAACATTAAATAAACCTTACAGCATTATTTTGCCACCAGTATGGATTAATGCATGCAGACTAGTTCCCATCAAGTACAAGGTGTGTTTTATTATTATTGAGAAAAAGGAAATCATTTTTAAAAATTAGAATTATTAAATGGACTCTATGGGAGGTGGTCTTCCTGCAATTTGGAGCTTTCTGGATAATGGGTTTCTGTATAAGGAATTTAAAGTTTATACGTCTCTGTCCAGCAACTGCAAAAAAAAAAATTCTACACAGTTGCATTCTTATTTTGTATAATCATTTAGCCTTTTAATGTTAACAAATATTTATTTATCCCACTTTAGACCTGAAGATTGGGATTTGCTTCGAGATTCAAATTGTAATGGGATTTGGGTATGTTTTAACATGTTACTGAATTCACAATTTAAGGATTAAGTTTGTAGATCGAACTATCCCGCACATTATTAGGTCAAAATTCTCAGTAAATGTGATAAACCTGCCTATATGTGCATGTTGGCAAATTACCCAGTACACTATTTCTATTGGATTGCCTAGTGGCCTGGTTATAGAATTCTAAAGCTGGCCAAACACAAAAGGATCCCCCTTATCAGGCATTATAAGGCAATATAGGGTTGATTAGATCATTTGGTGCTAGGGCCAAATGATTGGATCACAGCAACAAGGATTAAGGCTTTCTGGTTGAGGACCACATCAACAAGGGGAAAGTACTTTGACAAAATTAACAGGTTTTTCTTAGGGGGACTTTAATATAGCTTTTGCGAACCTGGAAACTTTAGCAAGTAGAAGAAAGATTGCAAATGTTATACTTTATGTAGTTTTTTAGTGAATGTAAGAAAACATCTTACTGAAAAAGTTATGTTTGCTTCAAAAGATTATGACACCTTCAAGCATGCCTTAAAAGTGTGTGCTGGACAACTAAAATTCACAGTCCAATACAGTGTAATAAAGAATATTACATTGCAAGATGTGAACTTTGTGTGCAATTTTTTTCTCTTTGTGACTTTTATTACATTTCCCCCATAGCCTGTGTTTACCTAAAAAAAAATCTCATTTGTTTTCTTCTAGGGTTTTGATCCAGAAGATAAAATTCCCTATGAGAAAAAATTCTGTGAAGGTGGTTATTTTGTTTGTAGGTTTGAAAAATTAGTAATATGCACCAATGTTAAATGAGAGATTCTTTAGGTTTTGATTATTTGTGCTTAAAAGGCCATGTAAAGCTAATTTTATTGGAGATGTCAAAATGTTAGACAAAACTCAACAAGTGGAGGTTTTTAATAAGCAAAAAGGGTCAGTCTTTAGAAATAAGTTAAATCAGCTGGATTTGCTTTGTTGTTCTTGAAGACGTTTCACCAGTCATCCAACTGGTTTTCTCAATTCAGAATAATAAGTTATTCTGAATTGAGAGCCAAGTGGATGACTGGTGAAACGTCTTCAAGAAAAACACACCAAGCCCAGTTGATTTGACTTATTTCTACAGATATACCATGACCTAGATAAATGAGAATCTTCACAAACAAAAGATTCACCCATCACTACTCATAACTTAAGCACCTCTAAAATGAGCTTTTTAGAAGAATTCTACCTTTACTTAACATAGGGGAGCGGATTAATCACAAGTGCAGGTTAGATGGAAGATCATTTCAGGCAGGGGGTTTCAGCACTGCTCGAAACCTTTAAAAAAAAAAATAAACATCCCATTTAGGGATATAATTGTAAACTCCACTGTGGCAAAGATTGAAATGAATGATGTACAACTTCTGCAAAATGCTGTCGGCCCAGTATAAAAAATAATAATACAAATTTGGTCACTTTACAGGAACAGACTCAAAGGGAATTATAGTACTGGGGGATTCTGCAGCGGTCCATTTCCACATACCACCTGAATGGCTAACAGCTATTAACATGTCTGAGGTGAGAACATGCTTAAATCAGATCTTAGTTTTCATATGTTTCATTAAAAAAGTATTTTACTATATAAAATGGATGTGCTTGTGGTGGGAGTACACAAGGGAGCAACAAAAGACCCCAATTCGGTTATACTCGCCAAGCCAAGTTTGTCTACTCTAGAAAGAGATATTTCAGTTGTTATATTAAAACAGTTGTTCACCTTTGAGTTAACTTTTATTATGATGTAGAAAGTAATATTGTAAGACAATTTGCAATTGATTTTTCATTATTTGTGGTTTTTGAGCTATTTAGCTTTTTATTGAGCAATCTGGTTACTGGGGTCCATATTACCCTAGCAACCATTTTTTTGACAAAAAAGACTGGAATAAGAATATGAAAGTTGCTTAGAAATAGTCATTCTATAACATACCAAAAAATTAAAGGTAGTAAATTCAGGGCTGAGAATCAGTGTTCTCTTCTGTGTCTGCACCTGGAGCCAGTGTGTCAATAGCCTTAATCTTTTGGGTAACCAAGTCTATCTGAAACATTTAGCTTTCCTGGTATACCTCATCTGATGTATATAGATAGTAATTAATTTCATATATGTATCAATATAATTGTTTTTTTAATATTCTTGTATTCTATAATTTCAATGAAACACACTGTCATGTATAAAATGCACAAACCCAAACATTATATCTCATTGTAGTCCTAAAGGGGCATACAAACATGTTTGTGTTGATAATACAAATTCTGTTTATTTCACTCCACTTTTTACTAGCAAATATCAAGTTAAATATCAAATTAAAGTTTTTTTTAAAAAGTTAAAGACCACCAGATAAAATGCTGACACGGTAGGCATTTGTCAACCTCCTCTTCTAGCTGATATGAGCATAAACTATAGTATTGGCTTATTTGTAAAAAAAAAAAAAATAATAAAACACCTTAAATGAACTATTAGTATGATGTAGAGTGTGATATTTAATTTACAATTGGTTATCATTTTTAATTATTTGTGTATTTTTGAGTTATTTAGCTTTTTATTTAGTTGCTCTCTGGTTTATAATTTAAGGAATCTGGTTGCTAGGGTCCAAGTTACCATACCAACAATGCACTGATTTGAATAAGAGATTGGAATATGAATAGGAGAGGGCCTGAATAGAACGATGAGTAATAAAAAGAAACAATAACACTAAGGGGCACATTTATATCGAGGGTTAATTAACCCTCTATATTCGACCCTCGAAATAAAATCCTTCGACTTCGAATATCGAAGGTCGAAGTAGCCTATTCGATTGTTGAAGTACACCAAAAAAAACATGTTTCACCCTTACTCACACCAATGCAAATCCCACTGAAAACTGCATTGTGTGTGTGTGTGTGGGGGGGGGGGTTGCTGGCTGCTCTGCTTTGCTAACCTTGGTGTAACTGTAAAGGAAGCATTTTCAGTGGTTGCAGGGGAGCCCAGACCACAGGGTGTACTTCCTCTATAGCTACAGGTTTTCAGAAATCCCACTTGCCAGTCGCTCTTCTACTCAAGAGCTAACTGTCTGGAAGCATTGCATATAATGTTTTAATGCTAAGGACTCGCACACACTCTGGCTCAATTTTTTTAGCCAGCTGCAAGTAGAACAATAAAAGCAAAGGTCTAATTGGTTGCCATTGGTTACTGCCCAGGTGCAGATTTCCCCAGTGTTTATAAATGAACCCCCACTGTGTGGCGAGGGTCAAACTTCAGATGACAGCACAGAGAAATAGGTGTGAGTATCCAAGACTTGATCCATGTACTCAAAACTGCCTTAACCTACTGTTTAACCTAGTTTTTTAGGTACAGTAACATAGGTGATTACTTTTTTGGGTGTTCTTAAAATGACAGCTAAAGGTTGTGAGTAGAAGGAGAGAAAAAGCTTGTGATCAATAAAAATCTCAGTTTGAGAAAGGCATGGTCAAAAACTGTCCTGGATTTAGGACTACACACACACTTTTTTTTTGCTTATTGTTTTAATCATAAATATGTATATTTCTTCAGTGAAACAGGGCAAAAGGGGTGACTTAAAATACTCCATGGTTTGTCCTTCTGAAATAGATAGTTAGATTACCAGTCCACAGATTTACAGGAGTTCATTTTGTCGGGGGAATTTTTTGAACTAACTATCTGCCACCCAACTACCAAACATGGTATATCTTCAATTTCCCTGCTTAACTCAAATTAAAAATAATTTAATTTTTTGTGATTACAATAATGGACTAACAATATGATCAGCACAAGCCCATTCATTGAACTTATGTTAAAAATGGGTATACTGCCTCTTTCGTTACTGTGTTAGGAAGCTGGAATTATTTTTCAGTTTAGGTTTTATCCTACTCGTGCAAGAAATAATGAAAAGGACACATAATAAAACATTACACAAAAGGTATGCTTAGCAGGAGCACTGTTTATTGAAGTGATGCTGAAATGTGTGAAATTGCAAAGAACTGCAAGCATCTTCTCAAAATAGATTCTATACTTTGATTGAAAAGTGAGAAAAATATTTTCCTTGAAATATCCTTTCCAACTGTAGATCATAAAAGTTAAAGCATCTAAAGCCAAGTATCTGACTGCAAGCACAGTAGATTCTGGGTTTGTCTTTTATTTATGTGTTATATAGCTGGAAGTCAGCGCCAAACCAGGTTCCTCTTTATACTTAGTGCATGTCCTGCTGTGTTCATTCCACAGCTCATACAATCTCTGGATATTGGACAGCACTGAAGTGTTGTTGTACTGCTCTGTGTCAAATAAATAAATAAATAAATAAATAAATAAATAAAGGCATTTTAATTATATGAAGATAAGATTGTCTTATCTTCATATGTGTTGTCTGGCAACAATCAGTACAAAATTAATGCCAGACAGTACACTGTGGGTTAAAGTCACATTTGAGCACAGCTTGTTCCTCATTTTGTCTCAAAGGGATTCATTAGTTGTCTCTTTCTAGACAGACTTTCAGCCACAGGGCATTCAGTGGAAAGAATGAACAATTAAAGGGCAGGCCAGTGACCATTTCAATGCCTTCTGGCTCTCAGCTGCATATCCAGAATATGCCAAAGTCCAGATAAGCCTGCAAATGTGCTAGCTGCTTTGTTGCAGTTGGAGATCTCTGTGTGCTGGACGAGATATCTCCCAAAAGAACTGGAAGCACATATCACTGCTGTAAAACCAAGGAGAAATATCTGCTCCTTATATACAGTGTTTCTGGTAGTTATAGATTTGCACAGTCTACATTATTTAAATTCCACCTCTGTGTTCACACCAATAGGTGGCTTTTTAAAGGCTTAAAAAATCAGATTCCCAGTGTCATGTTGCTTATATATTATTTTCTGAAATATCTTTGGAGGGCAGCACTTTAATATGCTTCATTTTGGGGTTTTTTTCTACCTTTCACGGTTGTTACTGGAAAAGACCTAGTGATAAATAAAGAATTTATTGTATTGTCACTGAAATGTAACACAATTTCTGAAAAGTCCTAGTATTTTACAGTCTTACTGTGCAGCAACCTATATTTTCACATGACTTTGTGTTCGCCTAGATATTCTTTTTGCTTTTGTTACTTAATAATCAATTGTAGTAATTCTTATTGTTTACATTTAGAAAACATTTTCAAACTTACCATTAGCCATTTCCAATGAAATCGACTGGCCTCAGTTCTCCATGTACACTGGATATCAGAACTCCACAATCGGGTAGGAATATCGTTGTTTGCTTGTAAATTTTGCACGATGACCGGAGCCAGTGATCTATAGAAAATTGTATTGTTTTTTTACACGAAAAAACAGCTCAAAAGTTAAATATAGTAAATTCATATGGTACATGCAAGTCAAGATCTAAACCAATAGCAAGGTATTGATTTTTACTGGTGCCAATCTTAATTACTCTTGTAATATACAATTAAACACTTAAAAACAAGCATGATCTTCTGACAATTACAGGACACAAATCCCACTGGTTAGTTTTCACAGAAATTGCATAAGCCTGTGTTCTGTTAGTCTAAATTTGCATATTCACATAAATTAAATGCTACATTATTTGCCATCAATACTGTACCGAGTTTATTCACTTAATTCTTAATTTCTTAAATTATGTGATATTAAGAGATAACGGAATGCTCCTTAACTTGTGTTTTTTGCTTATTTTAGAGGATGGACAGAATCACTATATCTACAGTTACGGAAGAACAACCTTTGTAACCATAGAGATTATCAAAATTTATCTAAAAATGGTAACAATTTTAATTTTTTAATTATATTCTTGTGCTATTTTTTTAAAAAGTATTGAATACCTTTATAACAGTGTATTGCAAGCTCAGGACTGTATTCTAAGTTCAAATCTCATGCAATTAATAACAAAAACAATACCAACAAATATACTTACAAAGAGACTTATACTAAGAGAGCAGCATAGAGCGATACCATAAGACCTTCGGGATATGAAGCCCAAACTGACTGGGCCCCAGTGGCTTAGAAGCATAGTGCAGTAACAGTTTATCAGGCAGACAAGAGTTTGTTTTCTGACAACTTATTTTAAGGAGAATAAACAATTACAATTGTATTATTAAAAGATAAATACTTAAATTATTTACAAAAGTACAAAGAAATATCTGCAGCAACTAGGGCTGGTGGGCTGAGATGATGTCTTTGGGTATGGAAATGGCGAGTCCAGTGGTAATATGGGCAGGGCATAATCTTCATAAGCAGGGTTGGACTGGGCCGGCGGGACACCTGCACTTGCACACACACACACGGGCAGCAGATCACAGCAGTGGGGACCCTGAGACTGAAGCCCCGGTGGGACACGGGCCACCCAGTCCAAACCTGTTCATAAGGAGTTATCTGTCAGCAGAGTGGGTTCTGACAACCTATTTTAAGGAGAATAAACAATTACAATTGTATTATTAAAAGATAAATACTCCCTTAGGGAAGGGAGAGATTTATAGGGTATTACAAATTTACTGGCAATTAAATTAGTCCTAGCTGGTGATTTACCAGTTAGGCTGATCAAAATACCAGCCGTGCGGCAACCCTAGCTATAACCTATTATCGCTGCACCTCTAAAAATAGTTTTGCTTCTAAAGTAATTTCCCTGCTGCTTATCATCACAAATAAGTGTCAACATATGCAATATTATATTATATTTGTCATAGAAGTGACCAGCCTGTAGTTATCTAGTTTGATTTCCTAGTATTCTCTGATACTACAAGAAAGTAAGTTTTATTTCACTTCATGCATTTTAAAATGTATATGTACCTCCAAATTAAGGCACGATTCACAATACTGTATTAAAGTTTTCTCCTGAGTAGTAAACATAGCAGCAGTGCCGGGATATATGTGAGGGCACATTCCCTCCCCTGATCAACCCCATACTTTGTTTTGATATTTTTCCTGTTTTTCTTCTCTCCTTGCTTCAATCCCTCTAACTCCCTCTTCCTCACCCTTAATTTATAAACTACATAGACTTCTGCTTCCCTTTCCTAATCGGCTGGTGGGCTCATTATTTCTCTATCTTCCCTGTACACTAGTGCTGTATTGCAATGTTATAACTGCATTTAGGCTGAGATTAACATAACATTTAAAATACCATATATAGATTTTTTGCTTGAAGTAAGCTAGAAATGTTGTACATGATGTTTTGGGCTCCTGTACCAGTCCAAGGCAACCACAGCCATTTAGCAGGGAAGATCTGTGCCTCCAAATATGATTGTGTAATATTGTGTAGCTCCCCATATTCTATTCTGCCGATTTACTGCACATGCTCTGTGCTGCTGTTACTTACTGAACTTAAATAACAAATAAAAAAACAAACAAATACAAAAAGTATTGTAGAAGTGATACCTATATTGGCTAACAATAAATAAAATACATTGCAAGCTTTCGGAGCACCAAGGCCCCTTCGTCAGGCAAAATACAAATGAAAGCTAGAAAGGCACAGCATATATTCTGTTAGATCAGTGAAAGGTATTCATGGGCAATAAATTAGGACCGTTACAGATAGATAGAGATCAAATGTAAAGATAATATGGATTCAGTCAGGTCACCTTTCACTGATCTAACAGAATATATGCTGTGCCTTTCTAGCTTTCAGCAATGTATTTTTTTATTGTTAGTCAATATAGGTATCACTTCTACAATACTTTTTGTATTTGTTTGTTTTTGTATTTGTTATTTTTGCTACAGGCTAACACGGTACCACAGTTTTTGTTTTGTGCTTACTGAACACAATATACTAAATATATATATATATTATAAATGTCACAATACAAGGCTGATTAATAATTAAAACAGATAATTACTACATGGCAGCACACAAACCAATGGAACTAGCATCATAATTTGATAATCAGCCTTGCAGCATCAGCTTTGTGATGACCCCTAAGCTTAGCTTCTCAACAGCTGCTCAGAGCCCACTGAGGATGTGTGTGTTGTATACTTTAGGTTGATGCAATAACTTCATTATATAAAACATGGCAATTTTAGCCATATTCATTTTTAGGGTTTAGTTCTCCTTTAATCTAGCACTTCATCATCCACCAAACATGAGTCACTCAAGGACTGAACAGTGGCAAGAAGTTAAAAACACAATATGCACCTAAAACAAGCTCCCTATTTTCTTTTACACCACCCAAGCACTGTATTTTATGTGTTTTGTATACTGTAATACTTATGGAAAATATATGGCATGGATTTAAAAGCAAAGTAAATTCCCATGGTACAATACACTGTGAATAATGGTGACTTTTTTGCTGGAGGATCACTTTTTTACACAGCTTGTTTAAGTATCTGCTGCTTTATATACTGACATTTTACATGGAAAGCTTTTATACCAAACATTTATGCACAGAAGTAACTCATAGCAACCAGTCAGCAATTATCTCTTCAATTGCAAGTTTAATGACAGCTAACATCTAATTGATTGCCATGGGTTACTAATCTGGTGTAAATTACCTGTTTTGTGAATTACAAAAGGTGTTTTAAATCTGAGTTCATTACTCAGAGTTGCATTTTTTTCATAAAAGTACCCTGGACTCTATTGTCAGGAGGAAAGTAAAAGGAATTATTTGGGTCCACTCATGCCCCTAGTGAAAAGATGGCTAATAAATAAAGTCCTTTTAATATTCCTGTAAATAGTCAAATGATTTTTATACCTTGATTGGGTCTATTGTTAGGGTAATTGAAAGGGCATGTGCAAGAAGTAGCTCAAGTTTCCAGCACTAGTGAAAACTATGTAATTTAAAATTATTTTATTTTAATTTTGCAAATTTTCTCACAGAAACCCGTTATCCAGAAAATTTTGCATTAATAGATAGCTATCTCACATAGAGAGCATCTTAATCAAATAATTCAAATTTACAACAAAATATTTACTATTTCTCTGTAATAATAAACAGTACCTTTCTCTTTATCCCAGCTAAGATATAATTAATCCTTATTGGAGGCAAAACAATTTTATATGGTTTATTTAATATTTAAGTTGTTTGTATTGTACATTTAGGGGATTATTTACTAAACTCTGAATGCAAAAATCACGACTTTTTCAGAATTTATTAAACCCTGAGGATGGAAAAGTCAGAAAGTTTTTGGGCAAAAAACATAAGATATCTGAGTTTTCGGGTGAAAAATCCAAAAAAAAACGTGAAAATCATTTTTTTTCCGCAAAGCAAATTTTTTGGAAAATGTAATAATAAATAAGCGTAAAAACACGAGCAGATTTGTTTGGAGTTTGCAACAGAAAATGTTGAGATAAAAGCAGACTTTGATAAATGACCCCCTTAAAATGTGGTGATCCAAATTACAGAAAGATCTCTTATCTGGAAAACCACAGGCCCTGAGCATTGGATAACAGGTGCCATACCTGGCTGCATTACTTACATGTACCCATGTTTTCATATTGAATTTATATCAACCAGTCAGAAACCATATAAGCCATAGCAACCAATCATAGTTTTCATTTATTGCATTTAAGTTTGGCTTTTATTGTCAACAACTATTTTTTTTTAAAACAGGCTTGGCATTCTGTTTATTCATCCTTAACCCTATCATGTTTTATTCTCAGGTTATTCATCTCGCAATTTAAAGAATTTAAAAAGGTAATTAATTTTGAATGGATTCTGAAGCAGCTTGGAATATATATGTTTAGAGGTACCTACTGTCATGTCTGGCGCATATTAAACATGCATGGGTATACCAAATGTATGTGTATTTCAGCATGTAATACTGCACACAATGTTATAATACCCTATAATAACCATAACTGTTATATGTAAGATATACTGGCTACACCCTTTGCTTACTGCTGTTCTTTTGAAAGGGCAACTTACACATTTTCTTCGCATTAGTTCAATAAATACTGCTTGTGTCTGTTTTTATTAGGGAAAATGAACAATTCTTGCTATTTCTTGCATTAATCTTAAAAAAATGAAACTGAAAGTAAAGTCACACTTTAAACTCTGGTCCATAAAAACAAACGATGAGTCCTCTAAGAAAACCCTCTGTATAACTATCTATTATTTTTCTGATAGCCAGAAAAGTTGGACTAAAGGTTAACTCTGGAAAAACAAAATCAATCACTGCCAATACAGGTATGGGATCGGTTATCTGGAAATCCATTATCCATAGAGCTCTGAAACGGAAAGGCCGTCTCCCATAAACTCCATTGTATCCAAATAATCCAATTTTTAAAAAGGATTTCCTTTTTCTTTATAGTAATAAAACAGTACTTTGTACTTGATCCTAAGTAAAAAAAAAAACAGCCTATTTTGTTTATTTAATGCTTAGATGATTTTAGGTAGACTTAAGGTATCAAGATCCAAACTACCGAAAGATTGGTTGTCTGGAAAACCCCAGGTCCCGAGCATTCTTGATAACAGGTCCCATACCTGTACTAACATCCGAGTCAACTGCAAATTAAAGGCACTGACATCAAAGAGATAGAGGAGTTCACATACCTGGGCATGAAGGATGGACGGCAGATGTGGACATCAAATGTATACGGAGGGCAAATGTGGCTTTCATACAGCTCTACCCAGTGTGGAAAGCCACAGCAACACCGATAAATAATTTAATGTAAAGCAATACTGCTATATGACTGTGAAACCCAGAAAGTCAACTAGCAGCCTTCAAGTCTTTGTGTGAACTGTGCAAGCAGCAGATGCAGTGGTGGCAGAGCTGGGGAAGAGGTGGATTAGATTGAGGTGAGACCAGCAAGGGGTGTGTAGGATGCAATACATTTGTGATTGAGTCTGAGGTGAGTGTGGGGGCCGCAGGTAGTGAGTGTGGGGGCTGCAGGTAATTAGTTGGGGACACCAGGCCAGGCTCTGATTGAGACCCTTGCTATGTTTGAGCTCAACATAATCTTGAAACCAAAACATGTAAAGGGATGGTATTACTTATACAGAGGGATTCTTAGTGGAAAGCTGATTTGATTTCATTTTGCTTGTAGGTATTATGAAGTAGAGTCTGCCTTTACTTTCACTTTCTGTATTTGTCCTGTTAAGTGCAAGAAATAACAAATATATATATATATATATATATATTTCACAATTAAAAGAAATAGGCAATAAAAGACAAAATGTGGGTTCGTACTACTTTAATTAACATTTCATGTAGAACTATAGGTTACAGACTGAAGTAAATATCTCTGTTGGGTCCTAGGCTAGCCACAGTATACAAGGCCCTCCAAGGTGAACACTCTCCATTACCTTAAACCTACCCATTTAAGTCCTTATAATTATGGAAAAACATCAAGGGGCACATTTACTAAGGGTTCGAATATCGAAGTTGAAGGATTTACCGCAAATACTTCGATGGAACGATCGAAGGAAAAATCGTTCGATTAAATCCTTCAAATCCTTCAAATCAAACGATTTGTTTCCTTCGATCAAAAAAAGCATAGAAAGCTTATTGGGAAGGTCCCCATAGGCTAACATTGATGCTCGGTAGGTTTAAAGTGCCGAAGTAGGTAGTCAAAGTTTTTTTTTAAAGAGACAGTACTTCGACTAGCGAATGGTCAAATAGTCGAATCGATTTTTAGTTTGAAACGTTCGATTCAAAGTCATAGTCGAAGGTCGAAGTAGCCTATTCGATGGCCGAAGTGCCCCCAAGGGTTTTATTCTCTCTTACTACCATAAGATAGTCCTTGTTGTGAGGCAACTTTGGCCGACTATTGAAAACGCATCACCGCGTGTGCATTAGCGCATGTGATTTTGCGTTGTAGCCTATGGGGAAAAGATGCTGAGACTTATCGCGCAAAAGACGTGGCGATAAGTCACCAGGCGACAAAATCTCCCCGAATCTCCTCGTCTGGCCTTACCCTAAAGGTTCCACTGAAAACGAGTCCCTGCAAGTGGGGGCTAGGAACATTCTTTGAGTAAGCAAGTGGTTAGTACAACAGACTACCAGACAATAGCGTAATCAAACTAATCAGTTTTCTGCCTTTGTTCTTATTTCTATACCAGTGTATCGAGAGATCAAGAACTTGATAAACCTGCAGTTGTCTTTTATGCTGTAATTGGAAATGATGTATGTAACACGTAAGTCATATTCAGGTTTATTTACTAGTATGTACAAAGGTGTGATGATTATGAAGGGGCGTCCCCTTCATATAAAAAACATTTGAAGATCAGCATAATTACTTGCCGCATAAAAAGCAATGGGGACAAAATTACAGATCTCGGTATACTGCTTGATGTTTAGTGCTATCTAATAAATACCATGCTGTATACTGAGAGTTGTCAAGTAATTATGCCGATCTTCAAATGTTATTTTTTTTTAAACATTATTTTTTCCATATTTTTCACACATTTTAGATCCAGTTATTGCATTTGGTATTGATAGCATTCAACATCTGGAGTAAGTACTGCATAACCAGAAAAGAAAAAGAAAAGAACATAAAAACATAAAAATACAAATTACAATTAAATTCTAAAATAAACTTTTTAGGTGCAGGTTCGTCTAGGTACTCAAATAGGTTAAACCATATTGTATTTCTTGGGCAGTTACTTTTCCTATCAGCCAGAGGGAAAGCAGTAAGTCCAATTGCCCCATATCTTCTCATATTTAGACATTGTTCTATTGCTCAGGGGGGCAGATAGATATTTCATTTGTTTTACTTCTTCTACCTTGTTCTGTAATTCCCCTTCAGTTGGAGTAGTATCTTGCTTCCATTTCTGACACAGTATCCTCTTGGCACTTCAAATGGTTTTAATATGTTAGGGTTGTCTCTTTAAATATGATCTGTACACATTGTTACCTATTAGTATTGTGTATGTACAAAGGGAGAATTCAACTGAAGTGATTTGCACTTAATAAATGACACTCAATGCTGTTTGCTATAATACATGAGAATGCCAATTGTCCTGTTTGTGTTCTTCAACATTTAAGTAATGTCATATAATGAATTTGTATTTTTTTTCTCAACAATATAATATTTCTAGGTTTCTATCGAGCAAGTTAGAAAATCTGCATTGCAGATGCATTGACCCATTGCCTTACCTGCTGGTTCTGCATCAGTCCCCATATCTAATTGTTGGCCCTGGGCCCAAACGATAGGTTCAGACAGATCATATATGTTTTATTTTGTTTTATTTCTCTGTCAATATATAAACTAAATGAGACAATTTTATCAGTCATGCAGACACGCTCAGACAAATGACTACACCTAAGCAAATGCATATTAATGTTATGACTACGCTGGAAAACTTGGACACGCTCCTACCAAAAGGAAGTCATGTTGTCTTGGTGGCACTAGCTGCAGGGCATTTACTGTGGGACACCCTTCATGACAAATATCACCCAATTGGTAATGTATATTTTATTAACAATAAGTTTTATAGTTTTGTACCTTTACTCGTTTTGTGTTAAGTGCCCAGTTTCACTTGCTGTGATATTATTGTCTATTTAATCCACATCGACTGAAATTTTTCAAGTCTGACTGTTCTTAAATCAAATATAATAAATCCAATAGGCTGGTTTTGCTTCCAGTAAGGATTAATACTATTTTAGCTTGGTTTATTTAGATAAAATAGATTCTATGGGAGATGGCCTTTCCGTAATTCAGAGTTTTCTGTATAACGGATTTCCGGATAATGGATCCCATACCTGTACAAGTGTGTCACTGCAGGACAGATTGTACTGACAACAAACTGCCACAGGCTTGAGAAAGGGTCCTGCGAGGCCCGAAACGTTGCCACATGTCTGCTCGTATTTGAGCCAAATAAAGTACACCTTTATATTTACACAAATTATAGTGTGCTGCAGTATATTGGATTTCTACAATTGAAGTTTGGATCCGTGGCAGGCGTGATCGAATACTGCTAGAAGCACCTGATCCGAAAGGAAAATTGTCTGAGGTGAGCACTCCAATTTTGTGTGGAACAAACTGCCACAGGCACAGCATATCGCACTTTAGGTTTATTCTAGCAGTAAGGACACAGGTACATATACAGGTATGTGATCCGTTATCCGAAAACCTGTTGTCCAGGATAATGGAATGACCATCTCCCATAGACAACATTTTATCCAAATAATAAACATTTTTTTAAAAGAATCCCTTTTTCTCTGTAATAATAAAACAGTACCTTGTACTTGATCCAAACTAGAATTAATTCTTATTGGAAGTGAAACCAATAAATTGGGTTTATTTAATGTTTATATGATTTTCTAGTAGACTTAAGGCATGAAGATCCAGATAACAGAAAGATCCGCTGTCTGAAAAACCCCAGGTCTGGATAACAGGTCCCATACCTGTACTACAAATACCTTTTATTAGTCCTTTTTGTAGTGCAGCCTACTGTCCACTGACCACTGTTGCAGGAGCACTGCTATGCCAACAATCTTGGGATTAATGAGTATGTTGGTGGCTTTTTCCAATGAGAAACCCATTGGAAAAAAAGTTTTCTTTTTTAAACATATCTGAACTGTCCTGAGAGCAGGAGATAAGAAACTACATCCCTCCTGCCCAAAACACCCTTTTTGTTAATAGAAGATATAACACATTGCTTTCCTTGAAATACAGCTACTATATCATTTAAATATTGTATTGCTTTTTTCTGTCTTTTGTCAAACAGGGCAATTGAATAAAGATGTGACATATAATCAACTGTACAGTTTCCTAAGCTGTCTTAAGGTATGATGAAGAACTATTACTGTCAAGATCTGTTTATGTTTTTTTTTCTTTTAAGATAAAATTTAACTTTTGTTCCTGCCATAACAGACAAAGCAATGCAAAGTATCTGCAGGGTGGGTGGCATGACAAAGGGACATTTTAATATTCTGTACTCTATTAGAATGCAGAACTAGTGGCACTTACCTGTCATATGGTGTTTGCCAACATTTATGTCATTCACTTGTGGGTATATGAAAACAACAATATTGGGTGGGAAGACCATTTCTCCACTTCATAGGAGAGAATTTATTGGGCATGTAAAACTGCTTATAAACAAATATATTTATAGATCATATGATTTTTATTATAAGTATATATAACCAATTCCCTCTATTAGAGATATGCTTAGGAGCAAAAGTCAGTGACTGTACACCTCTATAACTGCTTTACTTAGACTGCCAGAATGTATAGTCCTTCTGCAGCTATATTAAACATTCCACTCACATGGGGTTAGATGCAAATTACTTTCTCCAAGTCCTCAAGATGTGTTTATGTTAGGAATGGCATCCAATTCATATAACGGTTGCATGCAGTGTAAAGGATATCAAGTCACAATTTTTATAATGCTGAATTCAGGCAAATTCAGTAGAACCAATAAGTTGTGCAGGCAGCCTAAGGTAATATCACTGTGACCATTTCTGGCTATGTAGCATCCTGAGCCTCATGGAAATAAATGCTCTTTCTCCTGCAACTCCCAAAGTATCTAAAAATGCAAGCAAAGTGTAGTTTGTTGGCCAAAATACTGGGTAAATGAAAGCAGAGCAAACATGGCACTTCAGTTATCAAATATTAAACAAAGGATATGTGGCTTGTGTTTAGAGCAACCCTTGTGAAGGATGGATGAACAAGAATGAAACTGTTCGAAATCTAACAACAGAGGTTAGTATCTGTGTGAGTTTATGACTTTCAATAAAATGCTATCATGAAGGACCTCATCATTTATAATCATATACCTTTTAAAACAAAGATGTCCCTATTGAAAAAATGGACTAAAAATAAGTTGTAAGTATAAGAGCTGCAGTAGAATGTTAATGAGATACGTTTATATCAAGGTCAGTCTCTCCTATGTGTAGCATTTTTACGGTTGTGCTTAATTAGGTCACAGATGTCTGTACTCTGTACAAGTAATCAAATTATTAACTGACTGTTTATTTGAGGAGATTCTCCAAGAGCTGACCTTAAGATATGCGTGGCTACAAAGGATGTTGTATAGAAACTGGCAGTTTGATAGTACACTGCTTAGGGGTATACTTTTGGGGTGCAAAAGTATACATTTTTTTGTAAAACAAAATACAGTTTAGATAATATTCACCTTTTTCGAAAAAGTCCAATCAAATGAACTTATGTCTAAAATTGTGTAGAGGGGGAGGTATGTTTTCCTTTTAATTGGACCAGCTTTCTATTACAATATACTGTATCACTTGCTAATGCATCCAGTCCTTTATTGAAATTGTCTAAACTGCCCACTTCAGGGAGACTTCTTTAACCTCACAGACAACTGACCTCCGGCTGACTATGTTTACAGTAAAAATAAATTGTAAATTCACCCTTTAATGCCTTTTCATTCTATAGTTAAAGAAACACCAAAAAAATTAGTGTTTTAAAGAAATGAAAATATCATGTACTGTGTACCATTGCTACACAGCATCTTATTTATATAAACAATAGTAGTGTTTCTGAAACAAACACAGCAGGACAACATTGCATTAATATTTGTATTACTTTAAAATGATCTAATATTTTGATGTTACCGTTCCTTTAATTTTAGAGTAAATGCTTAGATAATCCACTATTTTCATTCAGATGCTATTTCGGATCTGCTTTTCAGTTTGGTTTTTGGTTTAAGTTTGACAAAATTGTATCCAATAGCCAAGATATTGTATCTATCTTGGAGACAACAGATGGCACAAACTGGCCTAGTGATTAGACGAAAGAGGGGCAATATAAGGTATTTATATACTTGAGAGATTCAGTGGAATTATGATCTTAGAAGGAAAGTCAAGAAGTAGAACTAGGGTATACCATGTAAGGTTGGAATAAAGAAGGTAGGTAAAGCAAGGCAAAGTGTTTCAGCAGATATAGTGGGACTATTTAATTTAAAAAACAAATGTTTTTACGATATTAAATAGCATTTAATTATATATTATTACTTTTTTCTTTCAGAGAGCCAATCAGCTTTCAGATGTTCTTAAAGAAATCGCAGTGTCACAAAAATTTAATAATTTTGATGTAATTTACATTGATAGACTTTATGAGAGAGGTAAATGTTTTACATTTCTTTTACTGGCTTTTCACATATTGGGACAGATTAAATTCAATGAGAAATAGGTTTACCCCATGAAAACCTATTGTGCGTGATTCAATTCACAATACTTATCTCACTGTTTAATCACATAAAAGCTCAATTAAAGTCTATGGAGTAAAACTGTAACTAAATTAGGAGAAAAGGTTTTCCTCCTCAAATTGAATCTCATCTAGAAGTTTTCATGTGATGAACCATGAGATAACTTTTTCTAACTGAATTAAATCTGGTTTATTTCAAATAAATTATGCCAAAATAATCTAGTGACAGGTCCATGATCTCCTGTGTTGTTTTAAGGATCAAAATAAAATAAACTGAAACTATAAAAATCATTGTCCAGCATGAGATTTTGATTGTCCTCATACACCCCACAGTGACTTGGCATAATGTATCTTTCAGTTTGGTAACATTCTTAATCTGTAGATTAATATGATACAAACTAAATGTTGCATGGGCGTAACTACAGAGGAAGCAGACCCTGCGGCTGTAGTGGGGTCCATGATGTATAGCCCCATGAGTAATACAGTATCTAGTTACGCCACTATCTGTTGGTTAAGTATTCATTCTGGAGGTATAGTTTTTCTTTAAACATATTGATAGGCTGTGCTGAATCTTTCAAATATGATTTCTGTTCCACTACTAGGGCTGTAAAAGATGATCAATATATTCAGAAAGGGGATTGGTGAGGTTCCCCAACCAAGAAATAATAGTCCTTCCTGGAGAGTTTAAGAAACTTTGGTTACTTAGAACCATTAGTCTGATTTTTTTTTAATTTCTGTTTAGGCGACGTTACCCTCACAATATATAGAGAGGTTCTTATCATTTTCATTTTTCCATATTTGATTAATTGATTGTAGAAATATCTTGTTTGAGATAGCCAAGCTTCTAAAGGACCTAAATAGTGAGTGCAAGCAATTGGTTGGCCTTGATTATGCTTTATATGGATACTGTATGTGCTAATACATACAGCAGTTCTTCCTTTTTGATTGATTAAGTTCCCATACTAAAAATTTTATCTGTGGCAATATAGTGGTTATCCTTTTATAGCATACGACATACTAAATAACTAAGAGTTTTTAATTGTTCCCATCTGCAGTTGTGCACAAATGTGTCATATTCACTAGAATCCAATCAATCTGCTATTATAATATTGCAGGAGAGAAGCTGCTCAACCGTGGCCAGAAAAGACCACCCCAACCCCCTCTTATATATTTATATCCTTTCAACACACTATTTTCCTTCTTGTAGTAATAAAATGTGCTACTTTTATTTTTCACACAGGCAAATATTCTGTAGCAATATGTCTCCTGGACACAAACTGTGTGCCATAATGTTTCATTCATCAAGCTCTCTGTCCCCTCTCCATGAATATGTTTTATTTTTTTTGTGGAATTCTTCCCTTTCACTGAAAGGATTTTAAATTTGCATTAGGCTACATTGTTATATAAGTAAAATCATCAGTTTGTGCAAAGGAAATTATCTTAGAAAAGCTGAAGCGAAATGATGTTACTTCCTACTAAAACATCAACTCGTTATGCTTTTAAGCCACTGGTGTGCATCCTGATTGAACTAATGAGTCATTGCTAGGATTTAAATATTTCATGGTTCCTCACATTTTCATTGTACATTATTTCACAATGCAGTGTTCATTGTGTTGACACTTGCCAAGTTCCTATGCATACATATCTTAAATCAAAATAATGATAGCAGCTATAATAATGATAGCAGCCTTCCCTTTGGAAATGGATCATATTCACTGTGCATTACTGTAATGTCTGTGCATGACATTGCTGTGCCCTTCCAATATAAACTGCTTTGTGACAGATTCTGCAGGCCAAAGTGTACACTGTAATGCTATTTAGGAGCTATACTCATTGACATAGAGGATACTGCTTTTTCACTTACTAATACAGGTCTGGCAAGTTACAACTGACTGTAACTCCCAAGAGAAAATGTGTTACACAGAATTGCAGCGATGTCAACCAGCTTAATGTCATGAGGGTAATAATGATCCATTCTGGGCCTTTTGAGACTTTATTTGATGTGTGAAGATTAGGGATGCACCGAATCCACTATTTTGGATTCGGCCAAACCCCCGAATCCTTCTTGAAAGATTCGGCCGAATACCGAACCGAATCCTAATTTGCATATGCAAAGACCGAATCTGAATCCTGCTGAAAAAGGCCGAATCCTGAACCGAATCCTGGATTCGGTCCATCCCCAGTGAAGATGAATATAGTCTTTAAAAAAAATTTCTATCGACCTCATGACATGGGGTTGGTTGACATCTTTGCAAGACCCTGGCTATAATGATTACTTTTGCACAAGTGACTCTTTAAAACAGCATTTCATTTGCTGTTCATTTTATATAGTATATTAATATATTTTATATAGTTCAAAACCTGTACAAATTCATTTTTATGGAAAAAAGGCAGGTAAAATATTATATTTCTTTAAATGAACAAGTGAGTTTCCTTTTCAGTCTTCCCAAAAAAAAATTGATCCTCCTTCTAAGGCAGTGATCCCTAACCAGTAGCTCGCGAGCTACGTGTTGCTCACCAACCCCTTGGATGTTGCTCCCAGTGGCATCACAGCAGGTGCTTATTTTTGAATTCCTAGCTTGGAGGCAAGTTTTGGTTGTATAAGAACCAGGTGTACTGCTAAACAGAACCTCCTGTAGCCTGCCAGTCCATATAGGGGGCTACCAAACAGCCAATCACAGCCCTTATTTGACATTCTCATTGACTTTTTCATGCTTGTGTTGCTCTCCAACTCTTTTTTACATTTAAATGTGGCTCAGGAGTAAAACAGGTTGGGGACCCCTGATCTAAGGTGTGGATCTGGATCAGGAATATTTTCTAAAATATACTTAAAATATACCTTGTGCCATATCATTATATATTATTTTTTCTTTGCATTTTTATTATTATTGTTGTTACAGTATTTGAAAAATGGAGGAATTTAGGAAAGGATCCAGTCGACCTGATTGAACCAGTAGATGGATTTCATCCTAACCAGGTAAAGAAACATATACTTGTCACCATTTTTAAGTAAAAATATCTGATGTTTTATGAACCCAGCTATGTTTTCGCAGCAAAATTAACTCTTTCGAAACTATCTGTATAATCATACCATTAATTCACTTTTGTGTTAACGCCTAGAAGCTAAGTAACCGTGCAAAGTTAATGAGTATATGCCTAAATCAGATAATTTTTTTGAGCTATAAAATCTTTGTGGTTCCAGTTATTTTGGATCTCTTGGTATTGTTTAAGGGGGTTATTTATCAAGGTCCGAATCTATCTCGATATCGGCTGCTACTAACTCCGATCCAAGACGCTCACATTTTTAACACTTATTTATTATTACATTTTCCCGAAAATTTGGTTTGTGGGAAAAAACTCAGATATTCACGATTTTTTCGTGAATTTTCCCCAAAAACTCAAACTTAGCTCAGAAAACATTGTGAAATTGCCCGAAACCCCCGACACAACCAAAAATCAATGGGACTGTTCCAATTGACTTTTATGCAACCTCTACAGGTTTGAGATGCCGTGTTTTTATATTCGGGCTTTTTAGCCCTCGGAGGGTTTAATAAATTCCGAAAAATGTGATTTTTTTAAAAGCCTATTATAACACAAAAAATCACAAACTTCTCGGATTTCGGGGAATTTCGGGTATTCGGAGCTTAGTAAATAACCCTGTAACTGTTAAATGGGCTTAAGGGTGGTGGCACACACTAAGATTCTGGGGAGATTAGTTGCCCAGCGACAAATCTCCTCTTCTTCAGGTGACTAATCTCCCCGAAATTCCTTACCGCCGGAAAGAACGTGAATCTCCAGTCGGATGGTACTCGGATTGCTTTGTTTTCTTAAGTCGCCTGAAGTTGCCTCACGAGAGGCGGGAAGAAAATTTGGGAGATAAATTGCCCGAGGAAGAGTAGATTTGTTGATGAATGACTAATCTCCCCGGAATCTTAGCGTGTGCTATCATGCTTAAATGTAGTAAAAATTAGATAATGCATTTAGCAGTAAATTTGTGAAATTTGATTATCGCTATTTAGGAGATACCCTGATTTGTTGCAGCTCTAATCAACTCCAATGCCTACGTACTTTACGTTAATACAATTGCTAGTTGAGCAAGTTCTTGTTTCTGTAATAAAGTTAAAAACTTTAGATATTTTAGATTTATTGCAACATTTAATAAAAAAAAAAAAAAGCCTGATAAATGCTGAAAACGTACTTCAAATAACAAATATAGCCCATTTATTTATGCCATATATGGGGCCACATAATAAATTCTCCGAAGCATTAGTCTTGCCAGACCTGTATTAGTCTTCAGAAGATGTCTATTGAGATTAAACAAAAAGAGGTTCCATCTTTAGGTATGAAAGGGTTTTCTACAGTAAGAGTTGTGTGATATTCTCACTTTGAAGTGATTGTACTGGCAGATACATTAGATAGTTTTAAAAAAAAGTTGGATGTATTTTTAGCAAGTGAGATGGTTACATAAGTTAGTTATACTTAGTTATACCAAGGGACTGTCTAATTGCCCTCTTGGACTAAAGGAAAAGGTTTTAAGAGATCAACAACCAAAGTTGCTCCTACAGCAGTTTTAAAATGACCTGCAACCGATAAGTAAGCATTTCTGTCTATCGGAGCTTTTAACCCAGAACCATCCTCAACGGGTGAAGTCATTTTTCTAATTGTTTCCACGAGCTTAGGCTCAAGTATGACCCAAGCAAGGGAACCAAAACTCCAATTTTTTTCAGAAATTATCATTTGCTTTTTAGATTTGACAAATATGATTTAAGCTTTTTTTTAAGGTTTCATTAACAGGAAAATACGTTTTCTGTTTATTTATAACGACAGATTGTCAGGTGTATCTATCTGGCCATTAAGTGTTCTGATGAATTATGTAGCCTCACAGTATCTCTTACTGTCAGCATCATATACTCAATATGAAGGTATTTATCCCCATCACAGCAGTTACCTTGCACTAATACCAATTTGATTTTTGAGGGACCTTATCTGCAATTTCAAAATCCTCATACATACTCAATGATCTACCCTAGATACAGTGTATTTCTTTGCAGTTTCTACTTTGTCCAGATTGTTAATATTATTGGTTTCATACTGTTACAACAGTTGCTTTTATTTTGCATGTTATATTTAAACTTTCTGAAAATCTTACAAGTCTTAAACAACTCAAAAGTTATTTCAGCATGGCATCTTTCATTCATGAAAACAAAATTCTACATACTGGCAGAAGGGCACCAATGATTTTTCAACATCGTCTCTGTACAACATACAGAGTTTCTCAACTTTCTCTGATGTTAATTTGTTGTTGCAGCCAGACATAAAATAGAGGCTAAAGCTTTCTTTAAGAGGTGGTTCACCTCTTGGTTAACTTTTAGTATGTTATAAAACAGCTAATTCAATTCATTCTTTTCATTCATTATTTATTTTTTTTATAGTTTTCATTTGCCTTTTTCTGACTTTTTTGAGCTTTCAAATAGGGGTCACTGATCCCATCTAAAAGCAAATGCTCTGTAAGGCTACAAATGTATTGTTAATGGGGTGGTTCACCTTTAAGTTAACTTGTATTATGTTATAGAATGGCTAAAGCTAAGCAACTTTTAAATTGGTCTTCATTATTTATTTTGTATTGTTGTGGAATTATTTGCCTTCTTCCTCTGACTCGTTCCAGCTTTGAAATAGGGGTCACTGACCCCATCTAAAAACAAATGTTCTTTAAGGCTACAAATGTATTGTTATTACTACTTTGAATTACTCCTCTTTCTATTCAGGTCTCTCCTATTCATATTCCAGTCTCTTATTCAAATCAGTGCATGGTTGCTATGGTAATTTGGACCCTAGCAACCAGATGGCTGGAATTGCAAACTGGAGAGCTGCTAAATAAAAAGCTAAATTACAAAAAACACAAATAATAAAAAATTAAAACCAATAGCAAATTGTTTCAGAATATCACTCTTTACATCATACTAAAAGTTAATTTAAAGGTGAACAACCCCTTCAATGCTACTTTTTATTGCTCCTCTTTATATTCAGGCCCTCTACTATTCATATTCCCAGTATCTTGATGCATGGTTGCTAGGGTAATTTGTAGGTATGCACCGAATCCACTATTTTGGATTCGGCCAGACCTCCAAATCCTTTGCAGAAGATTTGGCCGAATCTGTATCCTAATTTACATAATCAAATTAGGGGTGTGAAGGGGAAATCATTTTTTACTTCCTTGTTTTGTGACAAAAAGTCATGTGATTTCCCTCCCCGCCCCTAATCTGCATATGCAAATTAGGATTTGGTTTGGCCGGGTAGAAGGATTCGGCCGAATCCGAATCCTGTTGAAAAAGGCAGAATCCTGGTCGAATCCCGAACCAAATCCTGGATTCAGTGCATCCCTAGTAATTTGGACCCTAGCAACCAGATTGATGAAATTGCAAACTGCAGAGCTGCTGAATAATAAGCTAAATAGCTCTAAAACCACAAATAATAAAAAATGAACACCAACTGCAAATTGTCTCAGAATATCACTCTAAATCTTACTAAAAGTTAACATAAAGGTGAACTACATTTTTTTTTTACATTTCGTTTTAGTCTTAGCTCAGCCTTTATCTGTTTTGTCAACCATCCCTAGAAAAAGAGAGTAATGGCAATGAAGGGCTGCATGGAAAACAAAAACATAGTAAGGGTGCCACTTTCTGGGAGTAGGAACAAACAACATATTGGGACCATCGGTTATCAGGTCACTATATAAGCAGGAGAAGCATTCGTCGTGTAGTAAAATGGGGACAAAGGAAAAGATAAAAAGTAATGGAGTAAAATCTACTGATACTATGTAAACTTTGCACCAAGGAGGAGGAGCTGAGGTTACTTCCTTGCATTACTCCATGTCCACGTAATATGCCTGTGCCTAAACAGAGCTGGAAGAGCCTATAGATGCTGAATGAAAAATGCCTGTATAGAAATGGCAGCAGGAGGACCTCATCTGAATGGCGACATGAAGTGTTTTTATATGGGGCAAAATCAGCTGAATGGTGTCCATTGGGAACTCCCTGTTGCTTAGCATCTTAGCCAATAAAGGGGCAAATTCACTAACCTGCGGAGTTGCGCTAGCGCAGGCTTCCCCACACTTTTTTTTCGCCAGGGCGCCGCTAATTCACTAACATCCGAAGTTGAGCTCAGGGAGGTGAAAGGTAGCGAAGTTGCGCTAGCATTAATTCGTCAAGCAAAGCGAATGTAGGGGGGAAAAGAGGGTACCCCCAAAAAAATTACGATCTTTTTCAGCCTATCACCCTTAAAAAAGGAAAAGACGCCAGCAGTTTTTGGGACTTAGAAAAATTTTCTTTTTTTGAAGCAATCCCTATCTACTCTATTGCACTTCCCCTGGTCTCAGGTGGCGAAGGCAAGTCTGGCGCAAGAGGTAACCTTCAGTAAAATGCACAAGTTAGTGAATTAGCGTAGTTACATCCCAATCGCCATATCGCAACTTTGCTTGGCCTAAGGGTGCGAAGTAGCGTTAGAGTAGGTCAACTTCGCTAGCGGATTTACGCCAGCGGCCATTAGTAAATCGGTGAAGTAACGAAATGACATCACGCTGGCGAATTTGCGCTAGCAGTAGCCGCTTCACGCTTTAGTGAATTTGCCCCATAGACTTTATAGGAAAGATTTAAATTTGGGAGCAATATTTTTAACTCCCCACAGGTGGCGGTTTCTATGTACAGTAACTACTGCCTTGGAATGTAAGGGAAAAACAAAAGTATTTTATAGAAATGGAAGATTTGTAAAGCACCAACATGCATTTTACTGAACAAATTACACTACTACTACTACACTATACATAATATAACTATAAAACTGCAATCAATACCACTAACTACAGTATATCTAACAGCATATCAAGATAGGACATTTAAGTTGTTCTCTGTTGTGTTTTGGTAACAGATTGCTTCTGCACTTGGAGCAGACTTGATCTGGAAAGAAGTTATAAATTCACGACCAGAAGTGTTTGGAAAAAATAATCCATACAATGAAGAAATTACGGCAACATTTGGAGACCAAGGAGGGCATTAAGTCATGAATAGTTATAAGCAAACTTTCCAACCAATCGTATAGAGCTAAGGTTGAAGAAGTCACTGGAGGTAGCAAAATATCTGCCACTGACCTAACACACAATTGTACTCTGTATGAGAGGTGTAATTATCTGTATACATCCTTTCCTATGTGTGTATTTACAAGAGGAACTAAAAGGCACTGAAAAAAAATAAGCATTGGGTAGCATTCAACTCGCAGAACCTTACCTTATTGACTGAATAGTAAATAGTCTTGTTCTCATGCAAAGTCACTATGGAATGTTTTGGTTTTCAACTAATCGCTTTGTATTTTGAGCAATAGTTTTCTATGGAGTGGTCTGTTTACAAAAACTGTTTTCAGTATATTGTTTGTAGAGCCATAGTGGTGTTTTTATAAATATGATCTAAACTACAGTAATGTACTAAAAAAAATAAAAATAAAATGTTTTTGTTGAAATGGATTAATGGACATTGGGCTCTGAATGTCACATCCTGTAACATCCTATTAAAAATAAGAAATCATAATTTGACAGCATAATGTAAATTTGCCAGATCACCTTTTGAACCAGATTAATATATAATCCACATGCTGCATGGCTGTAGACTGCAATGATTTCTATGCCAATTTGCAATATCAACATAAAGGGATTGTTCACCGTTTCAGTTTAGTTGTTTTTTTTATATAGTACAGTTATGGTACTTGTTATCCAGAATGCTTGGAACCTGGTATTTTCTGGATAAGGAGTCTTTCCATGATTGGGATCTCTATATCTTAAGCGCAGGCTGTAGATTTTCCAGTTTAGGCATTTAACGGATGTGGTTGCATCAGTCTATATCCTCCAAAAATCACTGCAGTAAAAGCCCCATTTCACACAAATTATGGCAGAAAAACGAAACCTCGCTGCTTTCAATAGCTCTGCTAGCAGAATTCAGCTTTTTGTCCCAGTATGATTATCTTTTAACAAGCAATCAGTATAGGGGTAGTGTCTTTGTTTTAAGATATTGCGCAATACAGGTATGGGACCTGTTATCCAGAAGGCTCGGGACCTGGGATTTTTCAGATAATAGATCTTTCTATAATTTGGATCTTCATACCATAAATCTTACAAAATCATTTAAACATTAAATACACCCAATAGGCTGGTTTTGATTGCAATAAGGATTAATTATATCTTAGTTTGAATCAAGTTCAAAGTACCGTTTTATTATTACAGAGAAAAAGGAAATAATTTGTAATGATTATTTGATTATAATCTACAGTCTGGTCATTTCCCTATGGGACCAGACTGTAAATTATATCCTTATAAACGGCGCGTTCTGACGTCAGAACGCGCCGTTTTTTAAGACAGAGGCAGCACCTACGCTGCAGCTCCCTCCCTGCGTCTCCCCTTCCATCTTACGTTCAAGCACGGAGTTCTTTTACTTCATGCAGCGCTGCTCTCCCTCTGCCTGTCAGATATCCGCCCCTCAGTCTCTCTCCCTGCCCCTTCGTCTCCAGTTACGCTCCGCCTTCCCATGATGCGTCTCTCAGGATCTCACGCCGGTCTCCCTCCCACTATGACAAGTCTCCTCCTGTAGAGCTGAGGTGTTTGTAGAACCGGAGCCATAACAAAAGTCAGGGAGCGAGGCACCGGGTTTCTGCTCAGTGTCTGCAGTGCATGAGGAGCCGCACAGCACAAAGGTCGCTAGGGAAAGTGCGTGGGTGGGAGGGTTTGGTCGCTATACACTGTGCCATTCACACTACCCGCCCCCACCCCTGAGACTGACAGTGATCAGCACAGCCAAGGGACGCGCACATTCTATTCTCTGGCTCCAAAGCATGAGCGAGGAATGTGACCTGTAGCCTGGCAGTGGAAATCACTGAAAATCTCTCTCTCCCTTTATGTTCTACTCCCCCTCCCATGCTTAGTGACTTCTCCTGACACGGCCTCACTCCTCAATCACTGCCTTTCCCCATCCTGTGTAGCAGCTGATGACGTCACCCATGGCAGGCACAAAAGAACAAGCTGAACAAAACTGTAAGCAACACAAATAAAGGTACAAACAACTACAGGGAAACTCAAGAAACAAAATTAAATAAGGTGAACACACACAAGGGGAACAAACAAATTTAGCAGACACAAAACTAAACACAACACAGTGTTTCAAAGAACATACATCAAAGCCATACATAAAAGTGAGACATTGCACACAAAAAAACCTGTAGATTATAATGCATAATGTACCCCCTACTAAAATTTATAAAGATATCAAAAGTCACCTCGGAGTTATGTGACCTGTATAAAAGCACTCGGCCTGCGGCCTCGTGCTTTTATATGGTCACATAACTCCTCGGTGACTTATTATATCTTTATAAATTACAGTAGGGGGTACATTATCCACTATATAATATAGCCTATAGGGCAAATTCACTTAACTCCGAAAATTCGCCATCGACGGCTCTGTTAACATCGCAACACTTTGCTAGGACAACGCCAATTCACTAAAATCCAAAGTTGCGTCTAGGGCGCTGAACGCTGGCAAAGTAGTGCTAGCATTACTGCGCCAAGCGAAGCGACGTTGTGCTAGCATTGCCTTATTTGCATACGGCAGGTAGTTAAAGTTGAATGGACGTATATGTTGCAGCCAATACATTACACAAGCCCGGGAAACCTTAATAAAATAAAATAGAGTTGATATATAGCCCTATACATCAGTCCAGTGTATAGTTTATGTGCCATATGTTAGTAAATGTAGGGGGGAAGCCAGTTACCCCAAAAAGTTTATGCTATTTTTCAGCCGATCACCCTGAAAAAGGAAAAGACGCTAGCGTTTTTTGCAACTATTTTTTGAAGTCCTATCTACTCTATTGCACTTTGCCTGGTCTGAGGTGGCGAAGGCAAGTCTGGAGCAAGAGGTAACGTCCAGTAAAATCCGCATCTTCGTGAATTTGCATAGTTACGTCCCTTCGCCAGAGCGCAACTTCGCCAGGGGTAAAGGAGCAAATTACCGCTAGAGTCTATCTTCTTCGCTAGCGAAGTTATGCCAGCGACCATTAGTAAATCAGCAAACAAAATGACGTCACACTGGCAAATTTTCGCTAGCGTCAGTCACTTCGCCCTATAGTAAATCTGCCCCTATGTGAGACTGCCTTATTGTAATTCGGAGCTTTCTGGATAATTTATCCCAAAAACCCTAAAAATTATTATGGCTAAAAATTCCTTATTTTATAAAATGAACTTATAGCACCAGCCTAAAGTTTCAGCTTGCCAAATGCTACTATTGTAAATATAAACAAACTGCTGTGTAGCAGTGGAGGCAACTGAAACAGGCTAATGGCACAGACTAAATAGTATATAACAGATAAACTCAGTAGCATGCCATTATATTCTATAGACCTTCACATTATATCCTATGGATCGTATCTGCACTCTGCTATGTAATATGAGCCTTTTCTCCTTTGAATGGCTGTCCCCATGGTCATACAGCAACTTATTTACATACTGCTATACAACTATTGTAGCATTTCTGAAGCAAACACACCTGCTTTACCAGTTCAGGACAACAATACATTATATTTTAATTACTTTATTTTGGTGTTACTGTAACTGAACCAGACAAGGGTTGATTGACAGGTTGTCATTTTAGATACATGAAGAAACCAATTTGATTTAATCGGGAAAAATCTGTGGTTTGTTATTTTTTGAGATAAACTACATGCCTGGCCCTTGCAATATAGATAAATACTTTACCAGTGCAGATAATACTCATGCTAACAAAACAGTCACAACAAAGGGTTTGGGGGGTTCTATACTGGTGATCAAATTATCTACCTAATAAGGACCAAACATGGGTAGTTTTAATTTCCATAGAGTAGTTTTTCATGATTAGAACAGTAGGCAAAAAGTATGTTCCACAAAATACCTATTCATGGAGCTTATGCTGAACATAAATCTGAACCAATTGTCAATTTCTCCTTAACAACAATTGTTAACACTCTGTAAAAACCATATTGAGCATTGGTATACATGCCCTGTGTTACAAACATGTATCCTCCACTAGATTTTAAACAATTAAGCAAGAATCCTTTCTAATTTGGTGTTCTTTAAACACGCACTCTACAACGGAATGGAGCACCAACAATAACGGAGAAGACTACGGAATAATATGTTTTTGTTTTTTTTTTATTCTGAAACAATTATTTTTTAAACAAAACACACAAATGAATAGTGAACTGGAAAGAAAAGTCAAGAAAGACACCCAAACTATGCAGAAAGAAAATGCAGAATTGTAGTTAGTGTCGCTCTGTGTTTTTTTAATAAATTGTAGCACAGATTAAACAAAGACATAAAAGTGAATTTATATATTAGAATATCTTGGTTTTCACCTAACTAGTGACAACAGCCCTAAAAAAAGTTCAATACTTAAATATCTTTGTGAAATGTCTCCGGCAGTCTCGATTCTTGTTACACACACACACACCTTTCAAGTCGTGCATTTCCAACAGCCTCTCAACATTTTTCTGAAGCTAAAAATTAGCTTTTTTGAGTCCAGAGTTTATAGCCTTTGTTACTATTCACAAACTGCAGGTTTTTGGCTTTGCAGCTATCAAAATGCAAAGTAATATTCTATATTTATATATACAAAGATTTAACAACTTAAAACACGTGGTCAGTACTACTGCACTGAGCTGTCTTAGCAGCTTTTATTACATTAAAACATTTTTTTTTAATAAGATTCTGTTCTTTGTGGCAATACTAATTAGAAGTCAGTCAATATTGAGAATATTTTTACTGATTTCTGTACTTGTTTCCTTGGCTGTATAAGACATGGCAATATTTAAGGCAGAGACTTCTAAAAGGTATGGCTATGGGAAAAAATCATTGACTGCTCTTTCTCTAAAAATGCAGATAACTACATCATGGAGAGACAGTCGTTAAAAAAACTTCTCAGTCTAAAGATGCAGGCAGGATACAGGCTAAATATGAAACACAAATAAGAAGAGAGGTTACCTAGAAATATCAAACCTTCAACTCCATTGCTGTTGAACACCGCCATGTATGCCATGATAGCAATAAGCTGGTGGACCTCCCAGGGTAAACAAGTCCATCTCTATCATTTACATCATTAATACTTTATTAAATTACTGGGTAAAAAAGGAGGATTTCAACAATTCCCAGTACATGAGAAAAATGGATATTAAAGCAAGCTGAGCTTGGAGACCGCACATAATAGCTTATATACAAAGTAAAAATTGCATTCTCTTTGCCCATATACCTTTTAGAGAACATGCAGTTACAGAATTACAAAAAACAGGTTTATGAATATCAACTGGAAGCAATCAGTTTGTATATTGCACATAGCGCTAATAAAAAAAAAATCTCTCCCAAATGGCAACAAATAAAAAAACAAAACAAATCTAAATCTATACACACAATCCCCCTTAAAAGCCACATAACCAGTAGAACACTCAGATTACATCAGCTTGAGGTGCTTAGAGTATTGGCAGTAAACAACAGACTCTGCAATTACTCTCCAGTATAAAGTACTGTAGATGGTTAGGAGGAGCAAAGTGCAGACAAAAAAAAAAAATAACTATCTTTAAAAGCTTGCAGCAAAATATATTCTGCATATTTAAAATAGATGAGGTGCTGAATAACTGGGGCCAAATATCCAGAATACTTATGGTTTGCTTGCAGGCCTGTAACAAGCATCTGGCTGCCACATTCGGAGATCCACAAGAACTTGATTCAGCTTTTGCATCCAGAGATTCCGTTCATCTTTGGTGTCGGCAGATAACCAGTTTCTAGAGTAAAGAGAGGCTGGCTTAGCAAAACTTTTAATCCAATCACAACTTAAAAAGGTCAGTATACCCCTCTTTTCAACATTAATTCAATGAACAGGGCTTGTGGTGAACATACTTGACAATTTTTTTTAATTAAATTATTTTTAAAATTAAATATTAATGGCTTTTAATTTTTTTTAAAAGGCAAAATCTGAAAATGAAAGCCACATCCTAATTTATTTCTTCTTCAAAGCAAAATACAGTCTAATAAGAAGCCCTCTGTATAATTAGCTGTCCCTTTTCTAAAGTCTACCTGATCTACAAAAAGGTGACAATCCCTTACTAAAGCTTCACCAATTTCCCTGAACCAAAGATGGCAATCTGACAAGTCCCTGGATCAACTTTGTATTTTCTCACTTGCTAAAAAGCCATTTTACCCCCTCCTTGAAATGAATCTGCCAGTTCAGCCACATCAGGGTGAGAATTCCACAACTTGACAGCTCTCACTGTTAAAAATTATTATTCCTCCCTTTATGTAATCTAAATGCATTCCCAAAACCAACACTGCCCTTCATATTCTAGATTATGGTTTACCGGTAATTTGTAAATGAGAAGAATGATCCCCTCCCATACACCTTTGTAGAGCTCAAAAACTTGCTTGCCCTTATTGCTGCCGACTGACAAATACAGTACAGGTATGGGCCCTGTTATCCAGAATGCTTGGAACTTGGGGTTTTCCAGATAACGGATCTTTCCGTAATTTGGGTCTTCATGCCTTAAATCTACTAGAAATTAATTTAAACATTAAATAAACCCAATAGACTGGTTTTGCTTCCAATAAGGATTAATTATATCTTAGTTGGGAAAAAAAAAAAAAAAAAATATATATATATATATATATATATATATATATATATATATATATATATATATAATTTTTTTTTTTTTATTTCCCAACTAAGATATAATTAATCCTTATTGGAAGATATATATATATAGATATATATATATATATATATATATATATATATATATATATATAGAGATAGAGATAGATATAGATATATATAGAGATAGAGATAGATATAGATATATATATATATAGAGATAGATATAGATATATATATAGATAGATATATAGATATATATAGATAGATATATAGATATATATAGATAGATATATAGATATATATATAGATATATATAGATAGATATATAGATATATATATATATAGATATATAGATAGATATATAGATATATAGATAGATATATAGATAGATAGATATATAGATAGATAGATAGATAGATATATAGATATATAGATAGATATAGATATATAGATATATAGATATATATATAGATATATATATAGATATATATATAGATATATATATAGATATATATAGAGATAGATATAGATATATATAGAGATATATATAGAGATATATATATATATATATATATATATATATATATATATATATATATATATATATATATATATATATATATATATATATATATATATATATATATATATATATATATATATATATATATCAAAACCCACTATTGGTGCACACATGACCCAAAGGCCAACCGCCTGGGTGCAGGTCAAACGAACATGTAACCAATACAAAAAAGCCGCACCCCTAGGTCTTTGTCAAATACAAAAATATCCAAGTGTTTATTTATTCAACGTTTCGGCAACAATTCGCGTGCCGTCTTCAGGCGTTCCTTACAGGTAATGCTAAAATGCACATAAAATATAAAACAAGTTAGGGACCGCCATTCGGGGTTTACCTTGACGTGGTATGGTGGCTTATCAATTTTATGATCATAACTTTGTAACAAAATAACCCCTGTTTTGGGTACATATGCAATAGCATTTATTATACTTATATATACAGTGGTGTGAAAAACTATTTGCCCCCTTCCTGATTTCTTATTCTTTTGCATGTTTGTCACACTTAAATGTTTCTGCTCATCAAAAACCGTTAACTATTAGTCAAAGATAACATAATTGAACACAAAATGCAGTTTTTAAATGAAGGTTTACGTTATTAAGGGAGAAAAAAAACTCCAAATCTACATGGGCCTGTGTGAAAAAGTGATTGCCCCCCTTGTTAAAAAATAACTTAACTGTGGTTTATCACACCTGAGTTCAATTTCAAAGGTTATAACGCCATTTCTAAAGCTTTGGGACTCCAGCGAACCACAGTGAGAGCCATTATCCACAAATGGCAAAAACATGGAACAGTGGTGAACCTTCCCAGGAGTGGCCGGCCGACCAAAATTACCCCAAGAGCGCAGAGACAACTCATCCGAGAGGCCACAAAAGACCCCAGGACAACATCTAAAGAACTGCAGGCCTCACTTGCCTCAATTAAGGTCAGTGTTCACGACTCCACCATAAGAAAGAGACTGGGCAAAAACGGCCTGCATGGCACATTTCCAAGGCGCAAACCACTTTTAAGCAAAAAGAACATTAAGGCTCGTCTCAATTTTGCGAAAAAACATCTCAATGATTGCCAAGACTTTTGGGAAAATACCTTGTGGACCGACGAGACAAAAGTTGAACTTTTTGGAAGGTGCGCGTCCCGTTACATCTGGCGTAAAAGTAACACAGCATTTCAGAAAAAGAACATCATACCAACAGTAAAATATGGTGGTGGTAGTGTGATGGTCTGGGGTTGTTTTGCTGCTTCAGGACCTGGAAGACTTGCTGTGATAGATGGAACCATGAATTCTACTGTCTACCAACAAATCCTGAAGGAGAATGTCCGGCCATCTGTTCGTCAACTCAAGCTGAAGCGATCTTGGGTGCTGCAGCAGGACAATGACCCAAAACACACCAGCAAATCCACCTCTGAATGGCTGAAGAAAAACAAAATGAAGACTTTGGAGTGGCCTAGTCAAAGTCCTGACCTGAATCCTATTGAGATGTTGTGGCATGACCTTAAAAAGGCGGTTCATGCTAGAAAACCCTCAAATAAAGCTGAATTACAACAATTCTGCAAAGATGAGTGGGCCAAAATTCCTCCAGAGCGCTGTAAAAGACTCGTTGCAAGTTATCGCAAACGCTTGATTGCAGTTATTGCTGCTAAGGGTGGCCCAACCAGTTATTAGGTTCAGGGGGCAATTACTTTTTCACAAAGGTTTGGATTTCTTTTCCCCATAAATAAAAACCCTCATTTAAAAACTGCATTTTGTGTTTACTTGTGTTATCTTTGACTAATAGTTAAATGTGTTTGATGATCAGAAACATTTTGTGTGACAAACATGCAAAAGTGTGTGTGTGTGTGTGTGTGTGTGTGTGTGTGTGTGTGTGTGTGTGTGTGTGTGTGTGTGTGTGTGTGTGTGTGTGTGTGTGTGTGTGTGTGTGTGTGTGTGTGTGTGTGTGTGTGTGTGATGTCAAGAAAGTGAGCAGGTTTATTCAATCCGACGTTTCAGTTCCACACAGGAACTTTCTTCAGGGAAATACAGAACACAGTGCACAGTGCAGGGTTTAAAACAGCATAATGGCGCCAAGTCTGGTTGCTA
This sequence comes from Xenopus laevis, assembly GCF_017654675.1. Taxonomy (NCBI): domain Eukaryota; kingdom Metazoa; phylum Chordata; class Amphibia; order Anura; family Pipidae; genus Xenopus; species Xenopus laevis. The sequence goes on from NC_054381.1 coordinate 67,908,200, forward strand.
GGCAACCGTATGTAACATGAAACATGCTGAGCTTAGAGAAAAACTAACTGGTGTAAAACATGGTGGTTTAAAACAACAGTACAGACCTCCTCGCTGGGTATAAGGCAGAAACAGAGAGTAGGGAGTAATATAAGCGTAAATGAATGTACACAGAGCTAGGGGGCGTGTCCAGACACCCAGGCAGTGATCAGTGGAGGTGGGGGCCCCTTGTGGCCAATCAGGAGACAGTGGGGCGGAGCGGAGTGTTCGGCCCGAAGGGAACACCCACAGGTAGTGACAACAGTCATTCCCTGGCAACCGCAGGCCGGAATTTGCATAGCAGGTACTCGGGTGTGTAGCAGCATGACAGTAACACACTCAAATGAGTGCGAATACTCTCAGGTCTGCGCATCACTCCCCACCTACATCCTGGCACCGCCCGATACTCCCATAGGTCTGTACCTAAGCCCAAAAAGCGAGTCATGGATCTGACTGGGATTAAAAGCAACAAAGTTGCAACACTTAGCTGTGCCATGTATCCAGCTAGATTAGGTGGAAAAGGTTACTACAATATAAGGAGGGAAAAGACAACAGATGGATAATAACAAAGGGGGAAATGTTGCAAACGTAAAGGGACATGACAAAGTCCAATGCATCGGATGTTCTAGATAAAACATCCAAGTGGCAATAGTTCATTAAGGCCACGTGGGGCCACAGTATCCAATGTGTAAATCCATCTGAATTCCTTCCTCAATAATGCTTGGTCCCGGTTGCCCCCCCTGGGCAAGGGTGGTTGGTGGTCAATGGCCATACATCTGAAAGTGGGCAAAGTGTGTCCTTCGGCTAGAAAATGTCTAGCCACCGGTTGAAGAGCCTTGCCTTCTTTGAGTGCTTTGCTAATAGATGAACGGTGGTTGGCTATGCGCTCCTTCAGAGTCGTGGTGGTTTTACCAATATAATACAGGCCACAAGGGCACGTTATGAGGTACACGATGTAAGTCGAGCAACACCCGAGTCTACTCCGGATTTTGAACCTCTTCCCTGTATGTGGGTGAGGGAAGTCAGGTCCTGTAAGTAAGCACCGACAAGTAACACAATCCGGGCACCTGTAGCAGCCAGCCTTCTTCTGAGTAGTAAGCCATCCGGGCTCTGTATTGGTGATCCCCTTGAGGTCGGTTATTACCAGTAGGTCTCGCAAGTTTTTTCCTCTTTTATAGCCCATCAGAGGTTTCTCGGAGGAATGAAGGCAAAGTGACTCATCCATATTCAGCATGGGCCAGTGTTTGTTAATGCTGGCCTTCAGCTGCCCAGATGCTGTGGAGTAAGTGGT